>NC_054479.1:3717368-4002368 GCF_017639515.1 Carcharodon carcharias
GGTGGGGGTTGGGGGTTGGTGGTGGGGAGGGGTTGGTGGGGGTTGGGGGTGGGGGTTGGGGGTTGGGAGTGGGGGGTGGTTGGTGAGGGTGGTGGGGGTTGGGGGTGGGGGTTGGGGGTTGGGTGTGGGGGGTGGTTGGTGAGGGTGGTGGGGGTTGGGGGTGGGGGTTGGGGGTTGGGAGTGGGGGGTGGTTGGTGAGGGTGGTGGGGGTTGGGGGTGGGGGTTGGGGGTTGGGAGTGGGGGGTGGGGGGGTGGTGGGGGGGTGGTGTGAGGGTGGTGGGGAGGTTTTGGTGGGGGTTGGGTGTGGGGGGTGGTTGGTGAGGGTGGTGGGGGTTGGGGGTGGTGCAGCTGCTGTCAGTGGTTGCTGGACGAGAGTTGGAATACAGCAACAATGTTAAGTGTTGATCTGTTTGATTTAGTCAAACATCATTCACAAAAACTCCAACTGCATATCCCGTGTGAGTGAAACCTGCAGGCTCATCTTCATGGCTGTGAAAATTCATATCTCCAAGTTCTCCAATCTCCCATTTTGGATAAATCTCCACTACAAACTGAGAGCCCTCTGGCTCAGAACCCTACCCATGGGACACTCCGGTACCTCCCTGTGGACAGGCTAATCGATGACATCGACCCTCCTCGTTTCTCACTCCTCCCCCAGAGGGAAACCTCCAATCCTCGGTCCCAGATCCACACTCTGTTCCCTCCCTCTGGATTACTGCTCACTGACTGACCTATCGACTTTGGCTCCCTTCCCTCTGCCTCCAAAAAGCAGCTGACCCAAAAGAAACAGCAAAAAACTTGCATTTATATAGCACCATTCACAATCTCAGCATATCTCAAGGCACTTTACAGACAATGAAGTACTTCTTGGACGTGTAGTCACTGATGTAAGGTTAGCCATGTTGTAACTGCAAAGCCCAACAAACAGCATCATCCCTGCCCATCTTTAAATAACATCATGGGATCTTTCACATGCACCTGAGAGGGCACTGGGAGTGAGGGGGGAGTGGGATTAGACTGGGTAGGGTATTAAAGGTGTGGGGAGTGAGGGGGAGAGTGGGATTAGACTGGGTGGGATATTAGAGGGTGCGGGGAGTGAGGGGAAGAGTGGGATTAGTCTGCGTGCTTGAAATAGTAGATTACTGGTACTGATCTAATGGGTTTAAGGGTCTGTGTCGGCTCTGGTTTTATAAGTAACAATGCAGCAGTTTTTGTGTGCCATGTTCTTATGTCATTCTTTGGCTCAGTTTTATTGTTAAGTTTATTGCCGAAAATTAAACCCTAATGAATTATTTATTGAGGAAAGCACAAGGCATCCTGGCTGCTTCACAATTCTATTACTAGCCAGAGGAAGACAGAGCAGATACTCGCCTTGCCCTGTGGTACTTTGTAAACACTAGAAATTATGTTTTGATGTGCAAATTTGGTATATGAGCCTGGGTTTCTGAAATTGATTCATTGGCCTGTCTGATATTTAAATGAAAGGACGACATTGATCCCCACCAAAGCTGCAGATTTATCAGTGATGGTGAAATATTGAACGTACTTTATTATTGCCTTGAATGCATTTGGTCCCTCGATAGCAGACACCACTCAGTCCATCGAGACTGTGATCATGGAGTTAATTAGCAGAAAACCTTTGCTTCTTCAAAGCTCACATTCCCCAGCTTGACCAATGACCTGCCTCCCTGTTCCCATTCTTTTAAAAAAAAATCTGCGAATTGTAGAAAGTTTAAAGTAAAACAAAAAAAACTCATGATAGACAATAAGAAAGAATAAAATGAGCATCTTACACACACTGAGAATGTTATTCTCGTCTTTCTCTTGTCACATTCCAGACGGATAAGCCTTCATTCCTTAAAACACAAACACTGCAGCTGCTGAAGCAAAGAGAACAGAATCACATAGGAAATAGGAGCAGAAGCAGGCCATTCAGCTCCTCAACCCTGCTCCCCCATTCAATGCGATCATGGCTGATCTTCTACCTTAACTCCACTTTCCCGTTCATTCCCCATTTCCCTTGATTCTTTTGGTGTTCAGAAATCTATTTGCCTTGAACATACTCAACAACTGATCATCCGCAGCCCCCCGGGGTAGAGAATTCCAAAGACTCACAACTCTCCGAGTGAAGAAATTTCTCCTCATCTCAGTCCAAAATGGCCGATTCCTTATCCTGAGACCATGGCCCAGTGTTCTAGATTCTCCAGCTAAGGCAAACAACCTCTCCCTGTCTACCCTATCAGACCCTCTCAGAATGTTATATGTTTTGTTATGACCCCAGCTGAGGTTACCCCTGGACAAGCCTGATCCCAATGTGGAACCCAGCTTGATAAACCCTAACTTTTATTTGTTTGTTTCGATACATGGAGAGTAGCTACTGAACAGAGTCACAGGAGTCAGCTGATGAACTTCTAACAACAGAATAAAACATTTATTAAACAACGACGAACTATATTACAATACTCCACACCCATAACTACACCTTTACAGAAATATACAGATTTGTAAGGATAACACAAGTTACCAAAGCTATCTTGTACTTCAATGTTCACAGGAAGTACAAAGTCCATGTATGAATAGGCACCCTGTGGTCAGATGCACCACAATCTGCAACCAAGTGACAGATGCCACCTCAACCAGATGCTATGGGTCTCTCCTCAACTTCCCCCAGACGCTTGTCACACTGTGAGCCAACCGGTCTCATCAAACTCCATCTTTCACATGAGGGTTTCCAATCTCCACTCTCTAAGAACTCACTTGCGAATCTTCTCCGAAACTGATACTTTCTCTTGGGTGCCTTCTGCAAGGGTTCACCTCCAGGGTTTCAAACTCTCCTTCTGATGTCCCTCTCCCCTGAGACACCACATGTATCCAAGCTGTCTTCCACACACTCTCTCACCGACTCAGCCGAAAACAGTACCACTGCTTCACATGCCCATAGCAAAGAATCACAGACCTTCAGTTGCCTTTTTGGACCTTCTTGCCTCTTGCAAGCTGTTTTCACTTTAAATCTGCTTTCTGCAGCTTTTGTCTCTTTAGATATGAAGCTTGGAGTCTTTCTCTCTGCCCCTTACTCTTAACTTCATTTAGCAGGACACTTTCCAGGTTCCTGTCCTTCCTTTGACCAGAAGATCTTCTTTGGACTTTCCCCTCTTCCACTCCTCTTGATTCTGGAATCTTTCTTTAGCTTGGGACTGGTTACCCATCCCTTCTAGGCTGCTCCTGCCTGGTAGCTTTCTTCAGAACCTGAACTCCAACAGCTTCCAAATCAAAACCACTGTTTCTCTTCTGCTGTGTGTCTGGGGGAGGGACCTGCATTTCTGGCTCCCTGTTACTAGGCAACAGTCCGATTCTTCTACCCTTGTGTTTGCTTAACTTCTTAAGTCGTAAACTCTCATTAGAAACGCAGGCACCTTTTTGAAGAGAAACTAAAACTCTATTTGACCTTCCTTAACACACAGAGGCAGAAATACAAACCAAACTTAAACTTAAAAGCTAAAACTCATTCCTAGCACCTGCAAATACCAATATACCAAAGTCAGCAATGGCGCGGGGTGTGGGGGGGGGGTGGGGGGGGGCAAGCAGCCTCATTAACATATTTAAATGACCGAGCTGCCTCCTCATAGCAGATTGGTCACTTGGTGGTCGCAATTTGCCGCCGGTTAAACCGGAAATTGAACGTGTGGTGGCAGATTGAGGTCACGTTTCTGAGTTTAGTCATTTTAACCCCTCCCCCATGCCTTTATCCTGCTTGACCTGGGTAGGGCTTAAAATTTCCCTGCATTAACTTCACTTTTCTCTCTTCCCAGATGCTGCCTGACCTGCTGAGTGCTTCTGAGTGAGCACTTTCCATGGGAATTGTTTATTAAGGTTTCGAGAGAAGCTTTATTTCATCATCCATTTTCAACATGAACATGCTGAGAGTGATGAGGAATCCATTGATCAGACTAGTCCAGTATTTAACGTAATAGAGGACATGCCTTTCAGATTATGCAACGAGACTGCAATAGATCAATTCCTTGATATTCCAGACCCACCGTTCCCCAATCTATCAGCAAGAGATGATGTTTGGTCTGTACCAGCCAACCTCAGGCAGCCAGATAATATTTATTAGGCTTGAATAAAAATGAGCGCATATTAATACTTAGGCAAAAGAAGTGGGGCGCGGGGAAGATAGAAACATTTTCTTTATACAGCGAGGTATTGTGATCTGGGACTCATTGCCTGAAGGGGCGGTGAAAGCAGATTCAGTGGTAAATTTCAAAAGGGAATAAATAAATACCTGAAAAGAAAAGATTTTCAGCCTTACGGGGAAAGAGTAGGAGGAATGGGGTTAATAGGATCACTCTTTCAAAGAGCCAGCACAGGCACGATGGGCTGAATGGCCTCCCTGTGCTGTAAGTTTCTGATTCTATGGAAAAGAGCGATGATACCATTTAATGCTGAAATGCTGCCTTTGATAGCTTGCACCAGATGTTACAGTTTGAGTCAGAGCAACACAGACTTACAACCCTCTGAGATCTGTGCACTCCCCCAATTCTGGCCTCCTGTGCGTCCCCGATATAATTGATCTACCACTAGCGGCCATGCCTTCAGCTGTCTGGGCCCTAAGCTCTGGAATTCCCTCCCTAACTTTCTCCGTCTCTCTCTCTCTCTCACTCTCCTTCCTTAAGACGCTCCTTAAAGCCTCCTTCTTTGACAAAGTCCTAATATCTCCTGAGGTAGATCAGCATCATATTTCTTTGGTAATGCTCCTGTGAAGCACCTTGGGATGTTCTATGATGCTAAACATGCTTTAAAATTCCAAGTTTTTATTGTTGCTACTCTTGTAAAGCCGGCACGCTTAGCAATAAATCTGGAAAAAAATATGATTACAGTCAGCATTGTACCGATGAGCTGTGGCTACTTTAATTCTCTAATGGGTAACATGATGTAGAGTTTTGACCAGCAGGGGAATTGCTGGGCGCCATTAAACAGGAGAGAGCACTGGGTCACACTGCTGGGCTTTATTACACAGGAGAGGGCACTGGGTCTCACTGCTGGGTGTTATTTCACAGGAGAGAGCACTGGGTCTCACTGCTGGGCATGATTACACAGGAGAGAGCATTGGGGGTCACTGCTGGGCATTATTACACAGGAGAGAGCAATGGGTCTCACTGCTGGGCATTATTACACAGGAGAGAGCTCTGGGTCACACTGCTGGGTATTATTACACAGGAGAGAGCTCTGGGTCACACTGCTGGGTATTATTACACAGGAGAGAACTGGGTCACACTGCTGGGCGTTATGACACAGGAGAGAGCACTGGGTCACACTGCTGGGCTTTATTACACAGGAGAGAGCACTGGGTTACAGAGCTGCGCACTATTACACAGGAGAGAGCACTGGGTCACACAGCTGGGCACTATTACACAGGAGAGAGCACTGGGTCACACAGCTTGACACTATTACAGAGGAGAGAGCACTGGGTCAAAACGCTTGACACTATTACACAGGAGAGTGCACTGGGTCACACAGCTGGGCACTATTACACAGGAGAGAGCACTGGGTCACACTGGTGGGTATTATTACACAGGAGAGAGCATTGGGTCACACTGCTGGGCATTATTACACAGGAGAGAGCACTGGATTACACTGCTGGGCACTATTAAACAGGAGAGAGAACTGGGTCACACTGCTGGACACTATTACACAGGAGAGAGCACTGGGTCACACTGCTGGGCATTATTACACAGGAGAGAACACTGGGTCACACTGCAGGGCATTATTACACAGGAGAGAGCACTGGGTCACACTGCAGAGCACTATTACACAGGAGAGAGCACTGGGTCACACTGCTGGGCAATATTACACAGGAGAGAGCACTGGGTATACTGCTGGGCACGATTAATCAGGAGAAAGCACTGGGTCGCACTGCTGGGCATTATTACACAGGAGAGAGCACTGGGTCACACTGCTGGGTATTATTATACAGGAGAGAGCACTGGGTCACACTGCTGGGCACTATTACACAGGAGAGAGCACTGGGTCACACTGCTGTGCACTATTACACAGGAGAGAGCACTGGGTAAACAGCTGGGCACGATTAATCAGGAGAAAGCACTGGGTCGCACTGCTGGGCATTATTACACAGGAGAGAGTATTGGTTCACAATGCTGGGCGTGATTACACAGGAGAGAGCAGTGGGTCACACTGCTGGGCACTATTACACAGGAGAGAGCACTGGGTAAACTGCTGGGCATTATTTAAAAGGAGAGAGCACTGGGTCACAATGCTGGCTATTATTACACAGGAGAGAGCACTGGGTCACACTGCTGGGTATTATTACACAGGAGAGTGCACTGGGTAAACTGCTGGGCATTATTTAAAAGGAGAGAGCACTGGGTCACACTGCTGGGTATTATTACACAGGAGAGAGCACTGGGTCACACTGCTGGGCAATATTACACAGGAGAGAGCACTGGGACACACTGCTCGGCACTATTACACAGGAGAGAGCACTGGGTCACACTGATGGGCATTATTACACAGGAGAGAGCACTGGGTAAACTGCTGGGCATTATTTAAAAGGAAAGACCACTGTGTCACACTGCTGGGTACAATTACACAGGAGAGAGCACTGGGTCACACTGCTGGGTATTATTACAGAGGAGAGAGCACTGAGTCACACTGCTGGGTATTATTACACAGGAGAGAGCACTGGGTCACACTGCTGGGTATTATTACACAGGAGAGAGCACTGGGTCACACTGCTGGGTATTATTACACAGGAGAGAGCACTGGGTCACACTGCTGGGCGTTATTACACAGGAGAGAGCACTGGGTCACACTGCTGGGCGTTATTACACAGGAGAGAGCACTGGGTCACACTGCTGGGCATTATTACACAGGAGAGAGCACTGGGTCACACTGCTGGGCAATATTACACAGGAGAGAGCACTGGGTCAAACTGCTCGGCACTATTACACAGGAGAGAGCACTGGGTCACACTGCAGGGCATTATTACACAGGAGAGAGCACTGGGTCACACTGCAGAGCACTATTACACAGGAGAGAGCACTGGGTCACACTGCTGGGCAATATTACACAGGAGAGAGCACTGGGTATACTGCTGGGCACGATTAATCAGGAGAAAGCACTGGGTCGCACTGCTGGGCATTATTACACAGGAGAGAGCACTGGGTCACACTGCTGGGTATTATTATACAGGAGAGAGCACTGGGTCACACTGCTGGGCACTATTACACAGGAGAGAGCACTGGGTCACACTGCTGTGCACTATTACACAGGAGAGAGCACTGGGTAAACAGCTGGGCACGATTAATCAGGAGAAAGCACTGGGTCGCACTGCTGGGCATTATTACACAGGAGAGAGTATTGGTTCACAATGCTGGGCGTGATTACACAGGAGAGAGCAGTGGGTCACACTGCTGGGCACTATTACACAGGAGAGAGCACTGGGTAAACTGCTGGGCATTATTTAAAAGGAGAGAGCACTGGGTCACAATGCTGTCTATTATTACACAGGAGAGAGCACTGGGTCACACTGCTGGGTATTATTACACAGGAGAGTGCACTGGGTAAACTGCTGGGCATTATTTAAAAGGAGAGAGCACTGGGTCACACTGCTGGGTATTATTACACAGGAGAGAGCACTGGGTCACACTGCTGGGCAATATTACACAGGAGAGAGCACTGGGACACACTGCTCGGCACTATTACACAGGAGAGAGCACTGGGTCACACTGATGGGCATTATTACACAGGAGAGAGCACTGGGTAAACTGCTGGGCATTATTTAAAAGGAAAGACCACTGTGTCACACTGCTGGGTACAATTACACAGGAGAGAGCACTGGGTCACACTGCTGGGTATTATTACAGAGGAGAGAGCACTGAGTCACACTGCTGGGTATTATTACACAGGAGAGAGCACTGGGTCACACTGCTGGGTATTATTACACAGGAGAGAGCACTGGGTCACACTGCTGGGTATTATTACACAGGAGAGAGCACTGGGTCACACTGCTGGGCGTTATTACACAGGAGAGAGCACTGGGTCACACTGCTGGGCGTTATTACACAGGAGAGAGCACTGGGTCACACTGCTGGGCATTATTACACAGGAGAGAGCACTGGGTCACACTGCTGGGCAATATTACACAGGAGAGAGCACTGGGTCAAACTGCTCGGCACTATTACACAGGAGAGAGCACTGGGTCACACTGATGGGCATTATTACACAGGAGAGAGCACTGGGTAAACTGCTGGGCATTATTTGAAAGGAGAGAGCACTGGGTCACACTGCTGGGCATTATTACACAGGAGAGAGCACTGGGTCACACTGCTGGGCGTTATTACACAGGAGAGAGCACTGGGTAAACTGCTGGGCACAATTAATCAGGAAAAAGCACTTGGTCGCACTGCTGGGCATTATTACACAGGAGAGAGCATTAGTTCACACTGCTGGGCGTTATTACAAAGGAGAGAGCACTGGGTCACACTGCTGGGCACTATTACACTGGAGAGAGCACTGGGTAAACTGCTGGGCATTATTTAAAAGGAGAGAGCACAGGGTCACACTGCTGGGATTATTACACAGGAGAGAGCACTGGGTCACACTGCTGGGTATTATTACACAGGAGAGAGCACTGGGTAAACTGCTGGGCATTGTTTAAAAGGAGAGAGCACTGGGTCACACTGCTGGGTATTATTACACAGGAAAGAGCACTGGGTCACACTGCTGGGTATTATTACACAGGAGAGAGCACTGGGTCACACTGCTGGGCACTATTACACAGGAGAGAGCACTGGGTCACACTGCTGGGTATTATTACAAAGGAGAGAGCACTGGGTCACACTGCTGGGTATTATTACACAGGAGAGAGCACTGGGTCACACTGCTGGGTATTATTACAAAGGAGAGAGCACTGGGTCACACTGCAGGGCAATATTACACAGGAGAGAGAACTGGGTCACGCTGCTGGGTATTATTACACAGGAGAGAGCACTGGGTCGCAAAGCTGGGTATTATTACACAGGAGAGAGCACTGGGTCACACTGCTGTTTATTATTACACAGGAGAGAGCACTGGGTAAACTGCTGGGCATTGTTTAAAAGGAGAGAGCACTGGGTCACACTGGTGGGTATTATTACACAGGAGAGAGCACTGGGTCACACTGCTGGGTATTAGTACACAGGAGAGAGCACTGGGTCACACTGCTGGGCACTATTACACAGGAGAGAGCACTGGGTCACATTGCTGGGTATTATTACACAGGAGAGAGCACTGGGTCACACTGGTGGGTATTATTACACAGGAGAGAGCACTGGGTCACACTGCTGGGTATTATTACACAGGAGAGAGCACTGGGTCACACTGCTGGATATTATTACACAGGAGAAAGCACTGGGTCACAATGCTGGGTATTATTACACAGGAGAGAGCACTGGGTCACACTGCTGGGTATTATTACACAGGAGAGAGCAGTGGGTCACACTGCTGGGCGTTATTACAAAGGAGAGAGCACTGGGTCACACTGCTGGGCATTATTACACCGGAGAGAGCACTGGGTCACACTGCTGGGCATTATTACACAGGAGGGAGCACTGGGTAAACTGCTGGGCACGATTAATCAGGAGAAAGCACTGGGTTGCAGTGCTGGGCATTATTACACAGGAGAGAGTATTGCTTCACACTGCTGGGCGTTATTAAATAGAAGAGAGCACTGCGTCACACTGCTGGGCATTATTACACAGGAGAGAGCACTGGGTAAACTGCTGGGCACGATTAATCAGGAGAAAGCACTGGGTCGCACTGCTGGGCATTATTACACAGGAGAGAGTATTGGTTCACACTGCTGGGTGTTATTACACAGGAGAGAGCACTGGGTCAAATGCTGGGCATTATTACACAGGAGAGAGCATTGGGTCACACTGCTGGGCGTTATTACACAGGAGAGAGCACTGGGTCACACTGCTGGGCGTTATTACACAGGAGAGACCACTGGGTCACACTGCTGGGCATTATTACACAGGAGAGAGCACTGGGTCACACTGATGGGCACTATTACACAGGAGAGAGCACTGGGTTACACTGCTGGGCATTATTACACAGGAAAGAACACTGGATCACACTGCTGGGCATTATTACACAGGAGAGAGCACTGGGTCACACTGCTGGGTATTATTACACAGGAGAGAACTGGGTCACACTGCTGGGCGTTATGACACAGGAGAGAGCACTGGGTCACACTGCTGGGCTTTATTACACAGGAGAGAGCACTGGGTTACACAGCTGCGCACTATTACACAGGAGAGAGCACTGGGTCACACAGCTTGACACTATTACAGAGGAGAGAGCACTGGTCAAAACGCTTGACATTATTACACAGGAGAGTGCACTGGGTCACACAGCTGGGCACTATTACACAGGAGAGAGCACTGGGTCACACAGCTGGGCACTATTACACATGAGAGAGCACTGGGTCACACTGGTGGGTATTATTACACAGGAGAGAGCACTGGGTCACACTGCTGGGCATTATTACACAGGAGAGAGCACTGGATTACACTGCTGGGCACTATTAAACAGGAGAGAGCACTGGGTCACACTGCTGGGCACTATTACACAGGAGAGAGCACTGGGTCACACTGCTGGACATTATTACACAGGAGAGAACACTGGGTCACACTGCAGGGCATTATTACACAGGAGAGAGCACTGGGTCACACTGCTGGGCACTATTACACAGGAGAGAGCACTGGGTCACACTGCTGGGCAATATTACACAGGGGAGAGCACTGGGTATACTGCTGGGCACGATTAATCAGGAGAAAGCACTGGGTCGCACTGCTGGGCATTATTACACAGGAGAGAGCACTGGGTCACACTGCTGGGTATTATTATACACGAGAGAGCACTGGGTCACACTGCTGGGCACTATTACACAGGAGAGAGCACTGGGTCACACTGCTGGGCACTATTACACAGGAGAGAGCACTGGGTAAACAGCTGGGCACGATTAATCAGGAGAAAGCACTGGGTCGCACTGCTGGGCATTATTACACAGGAGAGAGTATTGGTTCACAATGCTGGGCGTGATTACACAGGAGAGAGCAGTGGGTCAAACTGCTGGGCACTATTACACAGGAGAGAGCACTGGGTAAACTGCTGGGCATTATTTAAAAGGAGAGAGCACTGGGTCACAATGCTGGCTATTATTACACAGGAGAGAGCACTGGGTCACACTGCTGGGTATTATTACACAGGAGAGTGCACTGGGTAAACTGCTGGGCATTATTTAAAAGGAGAGAGCACTGGGTCACACTGCTGGGTATTATTACACAGGAGAGAGCATTGGGTCACACTGCTGGGCGTTATTACACAGGAGAGAGCACTGGGTCACACTGCTGGGCGTTATTACACAGGAGAGAGCACTGGGTTACAGAGCTGCGCACTATTACACAGGAGAGAGCACTGGGTCACACAGCTGGGCACTATTACACAGGAGAGAGCACTGGGTCACACAGCTTGACACTATTACAGAGGAGAGAGCACTGGGTCAAAACGCTTGACACTATTACACAGGAGAGTGCACTGGGTCACACAGCTGGGCACTATTACACAGGAGAGAGCACTGGGTCACACTGGTGGGTATTATTACACAGGAGAGAGCATTGGGTCACACTGCTGGGCATTATTACACAGGAGAGAGCACTGGATTACACTGCTGGGCACTATTAAACAGGAGAGAGAACTGGGTCACACTGCTGGACACTATTACACAGGAGAGAGCACTGGGTCACACTGCTGGGCATTATTACACAGGAGAGAACACTGGGTCACACTGCAGGGCATTATTACACAGGAGAGAGCACTGGGTCACACTGCAGAGCGCTATTGCACAGGAGAGAGCACTGGGTCACACTGCTGGGCAATATTACACAGGAGAGAGCACTGGGTAAACTGCTGGGCACGATTAATCAGGAGAAAGCACTGGGTCGCACTGCTGGGCATTATTACACAGGAGAGAGCACTGGGTCACACTGCTGGGTATTATTACACTGGGGAGAGCACTGGGTCACACTGCTGGGCACTATTACACAGGAGAGAACACTGGGTCGCACTGCTGAGCACTATTACACAGGAGAGAGCACTGGGTCACACAGCTGGGCACTATTACACAGGAGAGAGCACTGGGTCTCACTGCTGGGCATTATTACACAGGAGAGAGCACTGGGTCACACTGCTGGGCGTTATTACACAGGAGAGATCACTGGGTCACACTGCTGGGCACTATTACACTGGAGAGAGCACTGGGTCAAACTGCTGGGCATTATTACACAGGAGAGAGCACTGGGTCACACTGCTGGGCGTTATTACACAGGAGAGAGCACTGGGTCACACAGCTGGGTATTATTACACAGGAGAGAGCACTGGGTCACTCTGCTGGGCGTTATTACACAGGAGAGAGCACTTGATCACACTGCTGGGCATTATTACACAGGAGAGAGGACTGGGCCACACTGCTGGGCAATATTACACAGGAGAGAGCACTGGGTCACACTGCAGGGCATTATTACACAGGAGAGAGCACTGGGTCACACTGCTGGGCACGTATTACACAGGAGAGAGCACTGGGTCACACTGCTGGGCATTATTACACAGGAGAGAGCACTGGGTCACACTGCTGGGTATTATTACACAGGAGAGTGCAAGGGGTCACACTGCTGGGTATTATTACACAGGAGAGAGCACTGGGTAAACTGCTGGGCATTATTAAAAAGGAGAGAGCACTGGGTCACAAAGCTGGGTATTATTACACAGGAAAGAGCACTGGGTCAACTGGTGGGTATTATTACACAGGAGAGAGCACTGGGTCACACTGCTGGGCTTTATTACACAGGAGAGATCACTGGGTTAAACTACTCGGTATTATTACACAGGAGAGAGCACTGGGTCACACTGCTGGGCAATATTACACAGGAGAGAGCACTGGGTCACACTGCTCGGCTCTATTACACAGGAGAGAAGCACTGGGTCACACAGATGGGCTATTATTACACAGGAGAGAGCACTGGGTCACACTGCTGGGCATTATTACACAGGAGAGAGCACTGGGTCACACTGCTGGGCTATATTACACAGGAGAGAGCACTGGGTCACACTGCTGGGCATTATTACACAGGAGAGAGCACTGGGTCACACTGCTGGGTATTATTACACAGCATACTGCAGTGGGTCACACTGCTGGTTATTATTACACAGGAGAGAGCACTGGGTCACACTGCTGGGCATTATTACACAGGAGAGAGCACTGGGTCACACTGCTGGGCATTATTACACAGGAGAGAGCACTGGGTCACACTGCTGGGCACTATTACACAGGAGAGAGCACTGGGTCACACTGCTGGGCGTTATTACACAGGAGAGATCACTGGGTCACACTACTGGGTATTATTATACTGGAGAGAGCACTGGGTCACACTGCTGGGCACTATTACACAGGAGAGAGCACTGGGTCACACTGCTGGGCACTATTACACAGGAGAGAGCACTGGGTAAACTGCTGGGCACGATTAATCAGGAGAAAGCACTGGGTCGCACTGCTGGGCATTATTACACAGGAGAGAGTATTGGTTCACACTGCTGGGCGTTATTACACAGGAGAGAGCAGTGGGTCACACTGCTGGGCACTATTACACAGGAGAGAGCACTGGGTAAACTGCTGGGCATTATTTAAAAGGAGAGAGCACTGGGTCACACTGCTGGGTATTATTACACAGGAGAGAGCACTGGGTCACACTGCTGGGTATTATTACACAGGAGAGTGCACTGGGTAAACTGCTGGGCATTATTTAAAAGGAGAGAGCACTGGGTCACACTGCTGGGTATTATTACACAGGAGAGAGCACTGGGTCACACTGCTGGGCAATATTACACAGGAGAGAGCACTGGGTCACACTGCTGGGCACTATTACACAGGAGAGAGCACTGGGTCACACTGATGGGCGTTATTACACAGGAGAGAGCACTGGGTAAACTGCTGGGCATTATTACACAGGAGAGAGCACTGGGTCACACTGCTGGGTATTATTACACAGGAGAGACCACTGGGTCACACTGCTGGGTATTATTACACAGGAGAGAGCACTGGGTCACACTGCTGGGTATTATTACACAGGAGAGAGCACTGGGTCACACTGCTGGGTATTATTACACAGGAGAGAGCACTGGGTCACACTGCTGGGTATTATTACACAGGAGAGAGCACTGGGTCACACTGCTGGGCATTATTACACAGGAGAGAGCACTGGGTCACACTGCTGGGCGTTATTACACAGGAGAGAGCACTGGGTCACACTGCTGGGCATTATTACACAGGAGAGAGCACTGGGTCACACTGCTGGGTATTATTACACAGGAGAGAGCACTGGGTCACACTGCTGGGCATTATTACACAGGAGAGAGCACTGGGTCACACTGCTGGGCGTTATTACACAGGAGAGAGCACTGGGTCAAATGCTGGGCATTATTACACAGGAGAGAGCACTGGGTCACACTGCTGGGCATTATTACACAGGAGAGAGCACTGGGTCACACTGCTGGGCATTATTACACAGGAGAGAGCACTGGGTCACACTGCTGGGCACTATTACACAGGAGAGAGCACTGGGTCACACTGCTGGGCATTATTACACAGGAGAGAGCACTGGGTCACACTGCTGGGTATTATTACACAGGAGAGAGCACTGGGTCACACTGCTGGGCGTTATTACACAGGAGAGAGCACTGGGTCACACTGCTGGGCACTATTACACAGGAGAGAGCACTGGGTCACACTGCTGGGCACTATTACACAGGAGAGAGCACTGGGTCACACTGCTGGGCATTATTACACAGGAGAGAGTAATGGTTCACACTGCTGGGCGTTATTACACAGGAGAGAGCACTGGGTCACACTGCTGGGCACTATTACACAGGAGAGAGCACTGGGTAAACTGCTGGGCATTATTACACAGGAGAGAGCACTGGGTCACACTGCTGGGCATTATTACACAGGAGAGAGCACTGGGTCACACTGCTGGGTATTATTACACAGGAGAGAGCACTGGGTCACACTGCTGGGCGTTATTACACAGGAGAGAGCACTGGGTCACACTGCTGGGCATTATTACACAGGAGAGAGCACTGGGTCACACTGCTGGGCATTATTACACAGGAGAGAGCACTGGGTCACACTGCTGGGCATTATTACACAGGAGAGAGCACTGGGTCACACTGCTGGGCATTATTACACAGGAGAGAGCACTGGGTCACACTGCTGGGCATTATTACACAGGAGAGAGCACTGGGTCACACTGCTGGGTATTATTACACAGGAGAGAGCACTGGGTCACACTGCTGGGTATTATTACACAGGAGAGAGCACTGGGTCACACTGCTGGGTATTATTACACAGGAGAGAGCACTGGGTCACACTGCTGGGCATTATTACACAGGAGAGAGCACTGGGTCACACTGCTGGGCATTATTACACAGGAGAGAGCACTGGGTCACACTGCTGGGCGTTATTACACAGGAGAGAGCACTGGGTAAACTGCTGGGCACTATCTGAAAGGAGAGAGCACTGGGTCACACTGCTGGGCATTATTACACAGGAGAGAGCACTGGGTCACACTGCTGGGTATTATTACACAGGAGAGAGCACTGGGTCACACTGCTGGGCACTATTACACAGGAGAGAGCACTGGGTCACACTGCTGGGCATTATTACACAGGAGAGAGCACTGGGTCACACTGCTGGGCACTATTACACAGGAGAGAGCACTGGGTCACACTGCTGGGCATTATTACACAGGAGAGAGCACTGGGTCACACTGCTGGGCATTATTACACAGGAGAGAGCACTGGGTCACACTGCTGGGCATTATTACACAGGAGAGAGCACTGGGTCACACTGCTGGGCATTATTACACAGGAGAGAGCACTGGGTCACACTGCTGGGCTATTATTACACAGGAGAGAGCACTGGGTCACACTGCTGGGTATTATTACACAGGAGAGAGCACTGGGTCACACTGCTGGGCATTATTACACAGGAGAGAGCACTGGGTCACACTGCTGGGCATTATTACACAGGAGAGAGCACTGGGTCACACTGCTGGGCATTATTACACAGGAGAGAGCACTGGGTCACACTGCTGGGCTATATTACACAGGAGAGAGCACTGGGTCACACTGCTGGTCATTATTACACAGGAGAGAGCACTGGGTCACACTGCTGGGTATTATTACACAGGAGAGAGCACTGGGTCACACTGCTGGGTATTATTACACAGGAGAGAGCACTGGGTCACACTGCTGGGTATTATTACACAGGAGAGAGCACTGGGTCACACTGCTGGGTATTATTACACAGGAGAGAGCACTGGGTCACACTGCTGGGTATTATTACACAGGAGAGAGCACTGGGTCACACTGCTGGGCATTATTACACAGGAGAGAGCACTGGGTCACACTGCTGGGCATTATTTAAAAGGAGAGAGCACTGGGTAACAATGCTGGACAATATTACACAGGTGGGAGCACTGGGTCACACTGCAGGGCACTATTACACAGGAGAGAGCACTGGGTCACACTGCTGGGTATTATTACACAGGAGAGAACACTGGGTCACTCTGCTGGGTATTATTACACAGGAGAGAGCACTGGGTCACACTGCTGGGTATTATTACACAGGAGAGAGCACTGGGTCACACTGCTGGGTATTATTACACAGGAGAGAGCACTGGGTCACACTGCTGGGCGTTATTACACAGGAGAGAGCACTGGGTCACACTGCTGGGCATTATTACACAGGAGAGAGCACTGGGTCACACTGCTGGGCAATATTACACAGGAGAGAGCACTGGGTAAACTGCTGGGCATTATTACACAGGAGAGAGCACTGGGTCACACTGCTGGGCATTATTACACAGGAGAGAGCACTGGGTCAAATGCTGGGCATTATTACACAGGAGAGAGCACTGGGTCACACTGCTGGGCATTATTACACAGGAGAGAGCACTGGGTCACACTGCTGGGCTTTATTACACAGGAGAGAGCACTGGGTCACACTGCTGGGCATTATTACACAGGAGAGAGCACTGGGTCAAATGCTGGGCATTATTACACAGGAGAGAGCACTGGGTCATACTGCTGGGCGTTATTACACAGGAGAGATCACTGGGTCACACTACTGGGTATTATTATACTGGGGAGAGCACTGGGTCACACTGCTGGGCACTATTACACAGGAGAGAGCACTGGGTCACACTGCTGTGCTTTATTACACAGGAGAGAGCACTGGGTCACACTGCTGGGCATTATTACACAGGAGAGAGCACTGGGTCACACTGCTGGGCATTATTACACAGGAGAGAGCACTGGGTCACACTGCTGGGTATTATTACACAGGAGAGAGCACTGGGTCACACTGCTGGGCTATTATTACACAGGAGAGAGCACTGGGTCACACTGCTGGGCATTATTACACAGGAGAGAGCACTGGGTCACACTGCTGGGCTATTATTACACAGGAGAGAGCACTGGGTCACACTGCTGGGTATTATTACACAGGAGAGAGCACTGGGTCACACTGCTGGGCTATTATTACACAGGAGAGAGCACTGGGTCACACTGCTGGGCATTATTACACAGGAGAGAGCACTGGGTCACACTGCTGGGTATTATTACACAGGAGAGAGCACTGGGTCACACTGCTGGGCTATTATTACACAGGAGAGAGCACTGGGTCACACTGCTGGGTATTATTACACAGGAGAGAGCACTGGGTCACACTGCTGGGCATTATTACACAGGAGAGAGCACTGGGTCACACTGCTGGGTATTATTACACAGGAGAGAGCACTGGGTCACACTGCTGGGTATTATTACACAGGAGAGAGCACTGGGTCACACTGCTGGGCATTATTACACAGGAGAGAGCACTGGGTCACACTGCTGGGTATTATTACACAGGAGAGAGCACTGGGTCACACTGCTGGGTATTATTACACAGGAGAGAGCACTGGGTCACACTGCTGGGCTATTATTACACAGGAGAGAGCACTGGGTCACACTGCTGGGCTATTATTACACAGGAGAGAGCACTGGGTCACACTGCTGGGTATTATTACACAGGAGAGAGCACTGGGTCACACTGCTGGGTATTATTACACAGGAGAGAGCACTGGGTCACACTGCTGGGTATTATTACACAGGAGAGAGCACTGGGTCACACTGCTGGGTATTATTACACAGGAGAGAGCACTGGGTCACACTGCTGGGCGTTATTACACAGGAGAGAGCACTGGGTCACACTGCTGGGCATTATTACACAGGAGAGAGCACTGGGTCACACTGCTGGGCGTTATTACACAGGAGAGAGCACTGGGTCACACTGCTGGGCATTATTACACAGGAGAGAGCACTGGGTCACACTGCTGGGCACTATTACACAGGAGAGAGCACTGGGTCACACTGCTGGGCATTATTACACAGGAGAGAGCACTGGGTCACACTGCTGGGCATTATTACACAGGAGAGAGCACTGGGTCACACTGCTGGGCATTATTACACAGGAGAGAGCACTGGGTCACACTGCTGGGCATTATTACACAGGAGAGAGCACTGGGTCACACTGCTGGGCATTATTACACAGGAGAGAGCACTGGGTCACACTGCTGGGCATTATTACACAGGAGAGAGCACTGGGTCACACTGCTGGGCATTATTACACAGGAGAGAGCACTGGGTCACACTGCTGGGCATTATTACACAGGAGAGAGCACTGGGTCACACTGCTGGGCATTATTACACAGGAGAGAGCACTGGGTCACACTGCTGGGCATTATTACACAGGAGAGAGCACTGGGTCACACTGCTGGGCGTTATTACACAGGAGAGAGCACTGGGTCACACTGCTGGGCATTATTACACAGGAGAGAGCACTGGGTCACACTGCTGGGCATTATTACACAGGAGAGAGCACTGGGTCACACTGCTGGGCATTATTACACAGGAGAGAGCACTGGGTCACACTGCTGGGCTTTATTACACAGGAGAGAGCACTGGGTCACACTGCTGGGCATTATTACACAGGAGAGAGCACTGGGTCACACTGCTGGGCACTATTACACAGGAGAGAGCACTGGGTCACACTGCTGGGCATTATTACACAGGAGAGAGCACTGGGTCACACTGCTGGACATTATTACACAGGAGAGAGCACTGGGTCACACAGCTGGGCATTATTACACAGGAGAGAGCACTGGGTCACACTGCTGGGCACTATTACACAGGAGAGTGCACTGGGTCACACTGCTGGGCATTATTACACAGGAGAGAGCACTGGGTCACACTGCTGGGCATTATTACACAGGAGAGAGCACTGGGTCACACTGCTGGGCGTTATTACACAGGAGAGAGCACTGGGTCACACTGCTGGGCACTATTACACAGGAGAGAGCACTGGGTCACACCGCTGGGCACCGTTACACAGGAGAGAGCACTGGGTAACCCTGCTGGGCATTATTACACAGGAGAGAGCACTGGGTCACACTGCTGGGCACTATTACACAGGAGCGAGCACTGGGTCACACTGCTGGTTTTATTATGCAGGAGAGAGCACTGTGTCAAACTTCTGGTTTTATTACACAGGAGAGAGCACTGGGTCACACTGCTGGGCTTTATTACACAGGAGAGAGCACTGGGTCACACTGCTGGGCTTATTACACAGGAGAGAGCACTGGGTCACACTGCTGGGCATTATTACACAGGAGAGAGCACTGGGTCACACTGCTGGGCATTATTACACAGGAGAGAGCACTGGGTCACACTGCTGGGCATTATTACACAGGAGAGAGCACTGGGTCACACTGCTGGGCATTATTACACAGGAGAGAGCACTGGGTCACACTGCTGGGCATTATTACACAGGAGAGAGCACTGGGTCACACTGCTGGGCATTATTACACAGGAGAGAGCACTGGGTCACACTGCTGGGCATTATTACACAGGAGAGAGCACTGGGTCACACTGCTGGGCATTATTACACAGGAGAGAGCACTGGGTCACACTGCTGGGATTATTACACAGGAGAGAGCACTGGGTCACACTGCTGGGCATTATTTACACAGGAGAGAGCACTGGGTCACACTGCTGGGTATTATTACACAGGAGAGAGCACTGGGTCACACTGCTGGGCGTTATTACACAGGAGAGAGCACTGGGTCACACTGCTGGGCTTTATTACACAGGAGAGAGCACTGGGTCACACTGCTGGGCATTATTACACAGGAGAGAGCACTGGGTCACACCGCTGGGCATTATTACACAGGAGAGAGCACTGGGTCACACTGCTGGGCATTATTACACAGGAGAGAGCACTGGGTCACACTGCTGGGCATTATTACACAGGAGAGAGCACTGGGTCACACTGCTGGGCAGTCTTACACAGGAGAGAGCACTGGGTCACACTGCTGGGCATTATTACACAGGAGAGAGCACTGGGTCACACTGCTGGGCATTATTACACAGGAGAGAGCACTGGGTCACACTGCTGGGCGTTATTACACAGGAGAGAGCACTGGGTAACACTGCTGGGTATTATTACACAGGAGAGAGCACTGGGTCACACTCCTGGGCAGTCTTACACAGGAGAGAGCCCTGGGTCACACTGCTGGGCATTATTACACAGGAGAGAGCACTGGATAACACTGCTGGACGTTATTACACAGGAGAGAGCAGCTGGGTCTCAGTGCTGGTTTTATTACACAGGAGAGAGCACTGGGTCACACTGCTGGGAATTATAACACAGGAGATAGCACTGGTTCACACTGCTGGGCATTATTACACAGGAGAGAGCACTGGGTCACACAGGCTGGGCATTATTACACAGGAGAGAGCACTGGGTCACACTGCTGGGCATTATTACACAGGAGAGAGCACTGGGTCACACTGCTGGGCACTATTACACAGGAGAGAGCACTGGGTCACACTGCTGGGCCTTATTACACAGGAGAGAGCACTGGGTCACACTGCTGGGTATTATTACACAGGAGAGAGCACTGGGTCACACTGCTGGGCATTATTACACAGGAGAGAGCACTGGGTCACACTGCTGGGCATTATTACACAGGAGAGAGCACTGGGTCACACTGCTGGGCACTTATTACACAGGAGAGAGCACTGGGTCACACTGCTGGGCATTATTACACAGGAGAGAGCACTGGGTCACACTGCTGGGCATTATTACACAGGAGAGAGCACTGGGTCACACTGCTGGGCATTATTACACAGGAGAGAGCACTGGGTCACACTGCTGGGCAATATTACACAGGAGAGAGCACTGGGTAAACTGCTGGGCACGATTAATCAGGAGAAAGCACTGGGTCGCACTGCTGGGCATTATTACACAGGAGAGAGCACTGGGTCACACTGCTGGGTATTATTACACAGGAGAGAGCACTGGGTCACACTGCTGGGCACTATTACACAGGAGAGAGCACTGGGTCACACTGCTGGGCACTATTACACAGGAGAGAGCACTGGGTCACACTGCTGGGCATTATTAACAGGAGAAGAGCACTGGGTCACACTGCTGGGCTATTATTACACAGGAGAGAGCACTGGGTCACACTGCTGGGGCTTATTACACAGGAGAGAGCACTGGGTCACACTGCTGGGCACTATTACACAGGAGAGAGCACTGGGTCACACTGCTGGGCATTATTACACAGGAGAGAGCACTGGGTCACACTGCTGGGTATTATTACACAGGAGAGAGCACTGGGTCACACTGCTGGGTATTATTACACAGGAGAGAGCACTGGGTCACACTGCTGGGCATTATTACACAGGAGAGAGCACTGGGTCACACTGCTGGGTATTATTACACAGGAGAGAGCACTGGGTCACACTGCTGGGCATTATTACACAGGAGAGAGCACTGGGTCACACTGCTGGGCGTTATTACACAGGAGAGAGCACTGGGTCACACTGATGGGCATTATTACACAGGAGAGAGCTCTGGGTCACACTGCTGGGCATTATTTAACCGGAGAGAGTATTGGTTCACATAGCTGGGCGTTATTACAAAGGAGAGAGCACTGGGTCACACTGCAGGGTATTATTACACAGGAGAGAGCACTGGGTCACACTGCTGGGCATTATTACACAGGAGAGAGCACTGGGTCACACTGCTGGGCATTATTACACAGGAGAGAGCACTGGGTCACACTGCTGGGCATTATTACACAGGAGAGAGCACTGGGTCACACTGCTGGGCATTATTACACAGGAGAGAGCACTGGGTCACACTGCTGGGCATTATTACACAGGAGAGAGCACTGGGTCACACTGCTGGGCATTATTACACAGGAGAGAGCACTGGGTCACACTGCTGGGCATTATTACACAGGAGAGAGCACTGGGTCACACTGCTGGGCATTATTACACAGGAGAGAGCACTGGGTCACACTGCTGGGCGTTATTACACAGGAGAGAGCACTGGGTCACACTGCTGGGCACTATTACACAGGAGAGAGCACTGGGTAAACTGCTGGGCATTATTACACAGGAGAGAGCACTGGGTCACACTGCTGGGTATTATTACACAGGAGAGAGCACTGGGTCACACTGCTGGGTATTATTACACAGGAGAGAGCACTGGGTAAACTGCTGGGCATTTATTAAAAGGAGAGAGCACTGGGTCACACTGCTGGGTATTATTACACAGGAGAGAGCACTGGGTCACACTGCTGGGTATTATTACACAGGAGAGAGCACTGGGTCACACTGCTGGGCACTATTACACAGGAGAGAGCACTGGGTCACACTGCTGGGTATTATTACACAGGAGAGAGCACTGGGTCACACTGCTGGGTATTATTACACAGGAGAGAGCACTGGGTCACACTGCTGGGCGTTATTACACAGGAGAGAGCACTGGGTCAAACCGCTGGGTATTATTACACAGGAGAGAGCACTGGGTCACACTGCTGGGTATTATTACACAGGAGAGAGCACTGGGTCACACTGCTGTTTATTATTACACAGGAGAGAGCACTGGGTAAACTGCTGAGCATTGTTTAAAAGGAGAGAGCACTGGGTCACACTGCTGGGTATTATTACACAGGAGAGAGCACTGGGTCACACTGCTGGGTATTATTACACAGGAGAGAGCACTGGGTCACACTGCTGGGCACTATTACACAGGAGAGAGCACTGGGTCACATTGCTGGTTATTATTACACAGGAGAGAGCACTGGGTCACACTGGTGGGTATTATTACACAGGAGAGAGCACTGGGTCACACTGCTGGGTATTATTACACACGAGAGAGCACTGGGTCACACTGCTCTGCACTATTACACAGGAGAGAGCACTGGGTCACACTGCTGGGTATTATTACACAGGAGAGAGCACTGGGTCACACTGCTGGGTATTATTACACAGGAGAAAGCACTGGGTCACAATGCTGGGTATTATTACACAGGAGAGAGCACTGGGTCACACTGCTGGGTATTATTACACAGGAGAGAGCAGTGGGTCACACTGCTGGGCGTTATTACACAGGAGAGAGCACTGGGTCACACTGCTGGGCATTATTACACAGGAGAGAGCACTGGGTCACACTGCTGGGCATTATTACACAGGAGAGAGCACTGGGTAAACTGCTGGGCATGATTAATCAGGAGAAAGCACTGGGTTGCAGTGCTGGGCATTATTACACAGGAGAGAGTAATGGTTCACACTGCTGGGCGTTATTACACAGGAGAGAGCACTGCGTCACACTGCTGGGCATTATTACACAGGAGAGAGCACTGGGTAAACTGCTGGGCACGATTAATCAGGAGAAAGCACTGGGTCGCACTGCTGGGCATTATTACACAGGAGAGAGTATTGGTTCACACTGCTGGGTGTTATTACACAGGAGAGAGCACTGGGTCAAATGCTGGGCATTATTACACAGGAGAGAGCATTGGGTCACACTGCTGGGCGTTATTACACAGGAGAGAGCACTGGGTCACACTGCTGGGCGTTATTACACAGGAGAGACCACTGGGTCACACTGATGGGCATTATTACACAGGAGAGAGCACTGGGTAAACTGCTGGGCATTATTTAAAAGGAGAGAGCACTGGGTCACACTGCTGGGCAATATTACACAGGAGAGAGCACGGGGTCACACTGCTCAGCAGTATTACACAGGAGAGAGCACTGGGTCACACTGATGGGCACTATTACACAGGAGAGAGCACTGGGTTACACTGCTGGGCATTATTACACAGGAAAGAACACTGGATCACACTGCTGGGCATTATTACACAGGAGAGAGCACTGGGTCACACTGATGGGCGTTATTACACAGGAGAGAGCACTGGGTAAACTGCTGGGCGTTATTACACAGGAGAGAGCACTGGGTCACACTGCAGGGCATTATTACACAGGAGAGAGCACTGGGTCACACTGCTGGGCATTATTACACAGGAGAGAGCACTGGGTCACACTGCTGGGCATTATTACACAGGAGAGAGCACTGGGTTACACTGCTTGGCATTATTACACAGTAGAGAGCACTGGATCACACTGCTGGGCGTTATTACACAGGAGAGAGCACCTGGGTCACACTGCTGGGCACTATTACACAGGAGAGAGCACTGGGTCACACAGCTGGGCTTTATTACACAGGAGAGAGCACTGGGTCACACTGCTGGGCTTTATTACGCAGGAGAGAGCACTGGGTTAAAATACTCCCTATTATTACACAGGAGAGAGCACTGGGTCACACTGCTGGGTATTATTACACAGGAGAGAGCACTGGGTCACACTGCTGGGTATTATTACGCAGGAGAGAGCAATGGGTAACACTGCTGGGTATTATTATACACGAGAGAGCACTGGGTCACACTGCTGGGCACTATTACACAGGAGAGAGCACTGGGTCACACTGCTGGGCACTATTACACAGGAGAGAGCACTGGGTAAACAGCTGGGCACGATTAATCAGGAGAAAGCACTGGGTCGCACTGCTGGGCATTATTACACAGGAGAGAGTATTGGTTCACAATGCTGGGCGTGATTACACAGGAGAGAGCAGTGGGTCAAACTGCTGGGCACTATTACACAGGAGAGAGCACTGGGTAAACTGCTGGGCATTATTTAAAAGGAGAGAGCACTGGGTCACAATGCTGGCTATTATTACACAGGAGAGAGCACTGGGTCACACTGCTGGGTATTATTACACAGGAGAGTGCACTGGGTAAACTGCTGGGCATTATTTAAAAGGAGAGAGCACTGGGTCACACTGCTGGGTATTATTACACAGGAGAGAGCATTGGGTCACACTGCTGGGCGTTATTACACAGGAGAGAGCACTGGGTCACACTGCTGGGCGTTATTACACAGGAGAGACCACTGGGTCACACTGATGGGCATTATTACACAGGAGAGAGCACTGGGTAAACTGCTGGGCATTATTTAAAAGGAGAGAGCACTGGGTCACACTGCTGGGCAATATTACACAGGAGAGAGCACTGGGTCACACTGCTCAGCACTATTACACAGGAGAGAGCACTGGGTCACACTGCTGGGCATTATTACACAGGAGAGAGCACTGGGTCACACTGCTGGGCATTATTACACAGGAGAGAGCACTGGGTCACACTGCTGGGCATTATTACACAGGAGAGAGCACTGGGTCACACTGCTGGGCGTTATTACACAGGAGAGAGCACTGGGTCACACTGCTGGGCGTTATTACACAGGAGAGAGCACTGGGTCACACTGCTGGGCATTATTACACAGGAGAGAGCACTGGGTCACACTGCTGGGTATTATTACACAGGAGAGAGCACTGGGTCACACTGCTGGGCGTTATTACACAGGAGAGAGCACTGGGTCACACTGCTGGGCTTTATTACACAGGAGAGAGCACTGGGTCACACAGCTGGGCACTATTACACAGGAGAGAGCACTGGGTCACACCGCTGGGCACTATTACACAGGAGAGAGCACTGGGTCACACTGCTGGCACTATTACACAGGAGAGAGCACTGGGTCAAACTGCTGGGCATTATTACACAGGAGAGAGCACTGGGTCACACTGCTGGGCATTATTACACAGGAGAGAGCACTGGGTCACACTGCTGGGCATTATCACACAGGAGAGAGCACTGGGTCACACTGCTGGGCATTATCACACAGGAGAGAGCACTGGGTCACACTGCTGGGAATTATTACACAGGAGAGAGCACTGGTTCAAATGCAGGGCATGATTACACAGGAGAGAGCACTGGGTCACACTGCTGGGCGTTATTACACAGGAGAGAGCACTGGGTCACACTGCTGGGCGTTATTACACAGGAGAGAGCACTGGGTCACACTGCTGGGCATTATTACACAGGAGAGAGCACTGGGTCACACTGCTGGGCATATTACACAGGAGAGAGCACTGGGTCGCACTGCTGGGCAATATTACACAGGAGAGAGCACTGGGTCACACTGCTGGGCACTATTACACAGGAGAGAGCACTGGGTCACACTGCTGGGCATTATTACACAGGAGAGAGCACTGGGTCACACTGCTGGGCATTATTACACAGGAGAGAGCACTGGGTCACACTGCTGGGCATTATTACACAGGAGAGAGCACTGGGTCACACTGCTGGGCATTATTACACAGGAGAGAGCACTGGGTCACACTGCTGGGCATTATTACACAGGAGAGAGCACTGGGTCACACTGCTGGGCATTATTACACAGGAGAGAGCACTGGGTCACACTGCTGGGCATTATTACACAGGAGAGAGCACTGGGTCACACTGCTGGGCATTATTACACAGGAGAGAGCACTGGGTCACACTGCTGGGCATTATTACACAGGAGAGAGCACTGGGTCACACTGCTGGGTATTATTACACAGGAGAGAGCACTGGGTCACACTGCTGGGCATTATTACACAGGAGAGAGCACTGGGTCACACTGCTGGGCATTATTACACAGGAGAGAGCACTGGGTCACACTGCTGGGCTATTATTACACAGGAGAGAGCACTGGGTCACACTGCTGGGCATTATTACACAGGAGAGAGCACTGGGTCACACTGCTGGGCATTATTACACAGGAGAGAGCACTGGGTCACACTGCTGGGCATTATTACACAGGAGAGAGCACTGGGTCACACTGCTGGGCATTATTACACAGGAGAGAGCACTGGGTCACACTGCTGGGTATTATTACACAGGAGAGAGCACTGGGTCACACTGCTGGGTATTATTACACAGGAGAGAGCACTGGGTCACACTGCTGGGCATTATTACACAGGAGAGAGCACTGGGTCACACTGCTGGGTATTATTACACAGGAGAGAGCACTGGGTCACACTGCTGGGCATTATTACACAGGAGAGAGCACTGGGTCACACTGCTGGGCATTATTACACAGGAGAGAGCACTGGGTCACACTGCTGGGCATTATTACACAGGAGAGAGCACTGGGTCACACTGCTGGGCATTATTACACAGGAGAGAGCACTGGGTCACACTGCTGGGCATTATTACACAGGAGAGAGCACTGGGTCACACTGCTGGGCATTATTACACAGGAGAGAGCACTGGGTCACACTGCTGGGCATTATTACACAGGAGAGAGCACTGGGTCACACTGCTGGGCATTATTACACAGGAGAGAGCACTGGGTCACACTGCTGGGCGTTATTACACAGGAGAGAGCACTGGGTCAAATGCTGGGCATTATTACACAGGAGAGAGCACTGGGTCACACTGCAAGGCATTATTACACAGGAGAGATCACTGGGTCATACTACTGGGTATTATTATACTGGAGAGAGCACTGGGTCACACTGTTAGGCGTTAATACACAGGAGAGAGCACTGGGTCACACT
This sequence comes from Carcharodon carcharias, assembly GCF_017639515.1. Taxonomy (NCBI): domain Eukaryota; kingdom Metazoa; phylum Chordata; class Chondrichthyes; order Lamniformes; family Lamnidae; genus Carcharodon; species Carcharodon carcharias. The sequence goes on from NC_054479.1 coordinate 3,745,321, forward strand.
GCTGGGAATTATTACACAGGAGAGAGCACTGGGTCACACTGCTGGGCATTATTACACAGGAGAGAGCACTGGGTCACACTGCTGGGTATTATTACACAGGAGAGAGCACTGGGTCACACTGCTGGGTATTATTACACAGGAGAGAGCACTGGGTCACACTGCTGGGTATTATTACACAGGAGAGAGCACTGGGTCACACTGCTGGGCATTATTACACAGGAGAGAGCAAGGGGTCACACTGCTGGGTATTATTACACAGGAGAGAGCACTGGGTCACACTGCTGGGAATTGTTACACAGGAGAGAGCACTGGTTCACACTGCTGGGCATTATTACACAGGAGGGAGCACTGGGTCACACTGCTGGGCTTTATTACACAGGAGAGAGCCCTGGGTCACACTGCTGGGCTTTATTACACAGGAGAGAGCACTGGGTTAAAATACTCGGTATTATTATACAGGAGAGAGCACTGGGTCACACTGCTGGGCTATATTACACAGGAGAGAGCACTGGGTCACACTGCTGGGTATTATTACACAGGAGAGAGCACTGGGTCACACTGCTGGGTATTATTACACAGGAGAGAGCACTGGGTCACCCTGCTGGGTATTATTACACAGGAGAGAGCACTGGGTCACACTGCTGGGCATTATTACACAGGAGAGAGCACTGGGTCACACTGCTGGGCATTATTACACAGGAGAGAGCACTGGGTCACACTGCTGGGCATTATTACACAGGAGAGAGCACTGGGTCACACTGCTGGGCATTATTACACAGGAGAGAGCACTGGGTCACACTGCTGGGTATTATTACACAGGAGAGAGCACTGGGTCACACTGCTGGGCATTATTACACAGGAGAGAGCACTGGGTCACACTGCTGGGCATTATTACACAGGAGAGAGCACTGGGTCACACTGCTGGGCATTATTACACAGGAGAGAGCACTGGGTCACACTGCTGGGCATTATTACACAGGAGAGAGCACTGGGTCACACTGCTGGGTATTATTACACAGGAGAGAGCACTGGGTCACACTGCTGGGCATTATTACACAGGAGAGAGCACTGGGTCACACTGCTGGGCATTATAACACAGGAGATAGCACTGGTTCACACTGCTGGGCATTATTACACAGGAGAGAGCACTGGGTCACACTGCTGGGCTTTATTACACAGGAGAGAGCACTGGGTCACACTGCTGGGCATTATTACACAGGAGAGAGCACTGGGTCACACTGCTGGGCGTTATTACACAGGAGAGAGCACTGGGTCACACTGCTGGGCATTATTACACAGGAGAGAGCACTGGGTCACACTGCTGGGCATTATTACACAGGAGAGAGCACTGGGTCACACTGCTGGGCATTATTACACAGGAGAGAGCACTGGGTCACACTGCTGGGCATTATTACACAGGAGAGAGCACTGGGTCACACTGCTGGGCATTATTACACAGGAGAGAGCACTGGGTCACACTGCTGGGCATTATTACACAGGAGAGAGCACTGGGTCACACTGCTGGGCATTATTACACAGGAGAGAGCACTGGGTCACACTGCTGGGCATTATTACACAGGAGAGAGCACTGGGTCACACTGCTGGGCGTTATTACACAGGAGAGAGCACTGGGTCACACTGCTGGGCGTTATTACACAGGAGAGAGCACTGGGTCACACTGCAGGGCATTATTACACAGGAGAGAGCACTGGGTCACACTGCTGGGCATTATTACACAGGAGAGAGCACTGGGTCACACTGCTGGGCATTATTACACAGGAGGGAGCACTGGGTTACACTGCTTAGCATTATTACACAGTAGAGAGCACTGGATCACACTGCTGGGCGTTATTACACAGGAGAGAGCACTGGGTCACACTGCTGGGCGTTATTACACAGGAGAGAGCACTGGGTCACACAGCTGGGCTTTATTACACAGGAGAGAGCACTGGGTCACACTGCTGGGCTTTATTACGCAGGAGAGAGCACTGGGTTAAACTACTCGGTATTATTACACAGGAGAGAGCACTGGGTCACACTGCTGGGTATTATTACACAGGAGAGAGCACTGGGTCACACTGCTGGGTATTATTACACAGGAGAGAGCAATGGGTAACACTGCTGGGTATTATTACACAGGAGAGAGCACTGGGTCACACTGCTGGGCATTATTACACAGGAGAGAGCACTGGGTCACACTGCTGGGCAATATTACACAGGAGAGAGCACTGGGTAAACTGCTGGGCACGATTAATCAGGAGAAAGCACTGGGTCGCACTGCTGGGCATGATTACACAGGAGAGAGTAATGGTTCACACTGCTGGGCGATATTACACAGGAGAGAGCACTGGGTCACACTGCTGGGCACTATTACACAGGAGAGAGCACTGGGTAAACTGCTGGGCATGATTAATCAAGAGAAAGCACTGGGTCGCACTGCTGGGCATTATTACACAGGAGAGAGTATTGGTTCACACTGCTGGGTGTTATTACACAGGAGAGAGCACTGGGCCAAATGCTGGGCATTATTACACAGGAGAGAGCACTGGGTCATACTGCTGGGCGTTATTACACAGGAGAGATCACTGGGTCACACTGCTGGGCTTTATTACACAGGAGAGAGCACTGGGTCACACTGCTGGGCATTATTATACTGGAGAGAGCACTGGGTCACACTGCTGGGCATTATTACACAGGAGAGAGCACTGGGTCACACTGCTGGGCGTTATTACACAGGAGAGAGCACTGGGTAAACTGCTGGGCACGATTCATCAGGAGAAAGCACTGGGTCGCACTGCTGGGCATTATTACACAGGAGAGAGTATTGGTTCACACTGCTGGTCGTTATTACACAGGAGAGAGCACTGGGTCACACTGCTGGGCACTATTACACTGGAGAGAGCACTGGGTAAACTGCTGGGCATTATTTAAAAGGAGAGAGCACAGGGTCACACTGCTGGGTATTATTACACAGGAGAGAGCATTGGGTCACACTGCTGGGTATTATTACACAGGAGAGAGCACTGGGTTGCAGTGCCGGGCATTATTACACAGGAGAGAGTATTGCTTCACACTGCTGGGCGTTATTAAACAGAAGAGAGCACTGGTCACACTGCTGGGCATTATTACACAGGAGAGAGCACTGGGTCACACTGCTGGGTATTATTACACAGGAGAGAGCACTGGGTCACACTGCTGGGCATTATTACACAGGAGAGAGCACTGGGTCACACTGCTGGGTATTATTACACAGGAGAGAGCACTGGGTCACACTGCTGGGCATTATTACACAGGAGAGAGCACTGGGTCACACTGCTGGGCGTTATTACACAGGAGAGAGCACTGGGTCACACTGCTGGGCATTATTACACAGGAGAGAGCACTGGGTCACACTGCTGGGCATTATTACACAGGAGAGAGCACTGGGTCACACTGCTGGGCTTTATTACACAGGAGAGAGCACTGGGTCACACTGCTGGGCATTATTACACAGGAGAGAGCACTGGGTCACACTGCTGGGCATTATTACACAGGAGAGAGCACTGGGTCACACTGCTGGGCATTATTACACAGGAGAGAGCACTGGGTCACACTGCTGGGCGTTATTACACATGAGAGTGCACTGGGTCACACCGCTGGGTATTATTACACAGGAGAGTGCACTGGGTCACACTGCTGGGTATTATTACACAGGGGAGAGCACTGGGTCACACTGCTGGGCTTATTACACAGGAGAGAGCACTGGGTCACACTGCTGGGCATTATTACACAGGAGAGAGAACTGGGTCACACTGCTGGGCATTATTACACAGGAGAGAGCACTGGGTCACACTGCTGGGTATTATTACACAGGAGAGAGCACTGGGTCACACTGCTGGGCGTTATTACACAGGAGAGAGCACTGGGTCACACTGCTGGGCGTTATTACACAGGAGAGAGCACTGGGTCACACTGCTGGGCATTATTACACAGGAGAGAGCACAGGGTCACACTGCTGGGCATTATTACACAGGAGAGAGCACTGGGTCACACTGCTGGGCATTATTACACAGGAGAGAGCACTGGGTCACACTGCTGGGCATTATTACACAGGAGAGAGCACTGGGTCACACTGCTGGTTTTATTACACAGGAGAGAGCACTGGGTCACACTGCTGGGCTTTATTACACAGGAGAGAGCACTGGGTCACACTGCTGGGCATTATTACACAGGAGAGAGGACTGGGTCTCACTGCTGAGTATTATGACTCAGGAGAGAGCACTGGGTCACACTGCTGGGCGTTATTACACAGGAGAGAGCACTGGGTCACACTGCTGGGCTATATTACACAGGAGAGAGCACTGGGTCACACTGCTGGGCATTATTACACAGGAGAGAGCACTGGGTCACACTGCTGGGCATTATTACACAGGAGAGAGCACTGGGTCACACTGCTGGGCATTATTACACAGGAGAGAGCACTGGGTCACACTGCTGGGCATTATTACACAGGAGAGAGCACTGGGTCACACTGCTGGGCAGTATTACACAGGAGAGAGCACTGGGTCACACTGCTGGGCTTTATTACACAGGAGAGAGCACTGGGTCACACTGCTGGGCATTATTACACAGGAGAGAGCACTGGGTCACACTGCTGGGCATTATTACACAGGAGAGAGCACTGGGTCACACTGCTGGGTATTATTACACAGGAGAGAGCACTGGGTCACACTGCTGGGTATTATTACACAGGAGAGAGCACTGGGTCACACAGCTGGGCATTATTACACTGGAGAGAGCACTGGGTCACACTGCTGGGTATTATTACACAGGAGAGAGCAATGGGTCACACTGCTGTTCTTTATTACACAGGAGAGAGCACTGGGTCACACTGCTGGGCGTTATTACACAGGAGAGAGCACTGGGTCACACCGCTGGGCATTATTACACAGGAGAGAGCACTGGGTCACACTGCTGGGCCTTATTACACAGGAGAGAGCACTGGGTCACACTGCTGGGCATTATTACACAGGAGAGAGCACTGGGTCACACTGCTGGGCATTATTACACAGGAGAGAGCACTGGGTCACACTGCTGGGCATTATTACACAGGAGAGAGCACTGGGTCACACTGCTGGGCATTATTACACAGGAGAGAGCACTGGGTCACACTGCTGGGCATTATTACACAGGAGAGAGCACTGGGTCACACTGCTGGGCATTATTACACAGGAGAGAGCACTGGGTCACACTGCTGGGCATTATTACACAGGAGAGAGCACTGGGTCACACTGCTGGGCATTATTACACAGGAGAGAGCACTGGGTCACACTGCTGGGCATTATTACACAGGAGAGAGCACTGGGTCACACTGCTGGGTATTATTACACAGGAGAGAGCACTGGGTCACACTGCTGGGTATTATTACACAGGAGAGAGCACTGGGTCACACTGCTGGGCATTATTACACAGGAGAGAGCACTGGATAACACTGCTGGACGTTATTACACAGGAGAGAGCAGCTGGGTCTCAGTGCTGGTTTTATTACACAGGAGAGAGCACTGGGTCACACTGCTGGGAATTATTACACAGGAGAGAGCACTGGGTCACACTGCTGGGCATTATTACACAGGAGAGAGCACTGGGTCACACTGCTGGGTATTATTACACAGGAGAGAGCACTGGGTCACACTGCTGGGCATTATTACACAGGAGAGAGCACTGGGTCACACTGCTGGGCATTATTACACAGGAGAGAGCACTGGGTCACACTGCTGGGCATTATTACACAGGAGAGAGCACTGGGTCACACTGCTGGGCATTATTACACAGGAGAGAGCACTGGGTCACACTGCTGGGTATTATTACACAGGAGAGAGCACTGGGTCACACTGCTGGGCATTATTACACAGGAGAGAGCACTGGGTCACACTGCTGGGCATTATTACACAGGAGAGAGCACTGGGTCACACTGCTGGGCATTATTACACAGGAGAGAGCACTGGGTCACACTGCTGGGCATTATTACACAGGAGAGAGCACTGGGTCACACTGCTGGGTATTATTACACAGGAGAGAGCACTGGGTCACACTGCTGTGCATTATTACACAGGAGAGAGCACTGGGTCACACTGCTGGGCATTATTACACAGGAGAGAGCACTGGGTCACACTGCTGGGCAATATTACACAGGAGAGAGCACTGGGTCACACTGCTGGGCATTATTACACAGGAGAGAGCACTGGGTCACACTGCTGGGTATTATTACACAGGAGAGAGCACTGGGTCACACTGCTGGGTATTATTACACAGGAAAGAGCACTGGGTCACACTGCTGGGTATTATTACACAGGAGAGAGCACTGGGTCACACTGCTGGGCTTTATTACACAGGAGAGAGCACTGGGTCACACTGCTGGGCATTATTACACAGGAGAGAGCACTGGGTCACACTGCTGGGCATTATTACACAGGAGAGAGCACTGGGTCACACTGCTGGGCATTATTACACAGGAGAGAGCACTGGGTCACACTGCTGGGCTTTATTACACAGGAGAGAGCACTGGGTCACACTGCTGGCATTATTACACAGGAGAGAGCACTGGGTCACACTGCTGGGCTTATTACACAGGAGAGAGCACTGGGTCACACTGCTGGGATTATTACACAGGAGAGAGCACTGGGTCACACTGCTGGGCATTATTACACAGGAGAGAGCACTGGGTCACACTGCTGGGCATTATTACACAGGAGAGAGCACTGGGTCACACTGCTGGGCATTATTACACAGGAGAGAGCACTGGGTCACACTGCTGGGCATTATTACACAGGAGAGAGCACTGGGTCACACTGCTGGGCATTATTACACAGGAGAGAGCACTGGGTCACACTGCTGGGCATTATTACACAGGAGAGAGCACTGGGTCACACTGCTGGGTATTATTACACAGGAGAGAGCACTGGGTCACACTGCTGGGCATTATTACACAGGAGAGAGCACTGGGTCACACTGCTGGGCATTATTACACAGGAGAGAGCACTGGGTCACACTGCTGGGCTATTATTACACAGGAGAGAGCACTGGGTCACACTGCTGGGCATTATTACACAGGAGAGAGCACTGGGTCACACTGCTGGGCATTATTACACAGGAGAGAGCACTGGGTCACACTGCTGGGCATTATTACACAGGAGAGAGCACTGGGTCACACTGCTGGGCATTATTACACAGGAGAGAGCACTGGGTCACACTGCTGGGCATTATTACACAGGAGAGAGCACTGGGTCACACTGCTGGGTATTATTACACAGGAGAGAGCACTGGGTCACACTGCTGGGCATTATTACACAGGAGAGAGCACTGGGTCACACTGCTGGGCATTATTACACAGGAGAGAGCACTGGGTCACACTGCTGGGCATTATTACACAGGAGAGAGCACTGGGTCACACTGCTGGGCATTATTACACAGGAGAGAGCACTGGGTCACACTGCTGGGCATTATTACACAGGAGAGAGCACTGGGTCACACTGCTGGGCATTATTACACAGGAGAGAGCACTGGGTCACACTGCTGGGTATTATTACACAGGAGAGAGCACTGGGTCACACTGCTGGGCATTATTACACAGGAGAGAGCACTGGGTCACACTGCTGGGTATTATTACACAGGAGAGAGCACTGGGTCACACTGCTGGGTATTATTACACAGGAGAGAGCACTGGGTCACACTGCTGGGATTATTACACAGGAGAGAGCACTGGGTCACACTGCTGGGCATTATTACACAGGAGAGAGCACTGGGTCACACTGCTGGGCATATTACACAGGAGAGAGCACTGGGTCACACTGCTGGGCATTATTACACAGGAGAGAGCACTGGGTCACACTGCTGGGTATTATTACACAGGAGAGAGCACTGGGTCACACTGCTGGGTATTATTACACAGGAGAGAGCACTGGGTCACACTGCTGGGTATTATTACACAGGAGAGAGCACTGGGTCACACTGCTGGGCATTATTACACAGGAGAGAGCACTGGGTCACACTGCTGGGCATTATTACACAGGAGAGAGCACTGGGTCACACTGCTGGGCATTATTACACAGGAGAGAGCACTGGGTCACACTGCTGGGCATTATTACACAGGAGAGAGCACTGGGTCACACTGCTGGGTATTATTACACAGGAGAGAGCACTGGGTCACACTGCTGGGCATTATTACACAGGAGAGAGCACTGGGTCACACTGCTGGGCATTATTACACAGGAGAGAGCACTGGGTCACACTGCTGGGCATTATTACACAGGAGAGAGCACTGGGTCACACTGCTGGGCATTATTACACAGGAGAGAGCACTGGGTCACACTGCTGGGCATTATTACACAGGAGAGAGCACTGGGTCACACTGCTGGGCATTATTACACAGGAGAGAGCACTGGGTCACACTGCTGGGCATTATTACACAGGAGAGAGCACTGGGTCACACTGCTGGGCATTATTACACAGGAGAGAGCACTGGGTCACACTGCTGGGAATTATTACACAGGAGAGAGCACTGGTTCACACTGCTGGGCATTATTACACAGGAGAGAGCACTGGGTCACACTGCTGGGCTTTATTACACAGGAGAGAGCACTGGGTCACACTGCTGGGCATTATTACACAGGAGAGAGCACTGGGTCACACTGCTGGGTATTATTACACAGGAGAGAGCACTGGGTCACACTGCTGGGCTTTATTACACAGGAGAGAGCACTGGGTTAAACTACTCGGTATTATTACACAGGAGAGAGCTTTGGGTCACACTGCTGGGTATTATTACACAGGAGAGAGCACTGGGTCACACTGTTGGTTATTATTACACAGGAGAGAGCACTGGGTCACACTGCTGGGCATTATTACACAGGAGAGAGCACTGGGTCACACTGCTGGGCATTATTACACAGGAGAGAGCACTGGGTCACACTGCTGGGCATTATTACACAGGAGAGAGCACTGGGTCACACTGCTGGGCTATTATTACACAGGAGAGAGCACTGGGTCACACTGCTGGGCTATTATTACACAGGAGAGAGCACTGGGTCACACTGCTGGGTATTATTACACAGGAGAGAGCACTGGGTCACACTGCTGGGCATTATTACACAGGAGAGAGCACTGGGTCACACTGCTGGGCATTATTACACAGGAGAGAGTACTGGTTCACACTGCTGGGTGTTATTACACAGGAAAGAGCACTGGGTCAAATGTTGGGCATTATTACACAGGAGAGAGCACTGGGTCACACTGCTGGGCATTATTACACAGGAGAGAGCACTGGGTCACACTGCTGGGCAATATTACACAGGAGAGAGCACTGGGTCACACTGCTGGGCAATATTACACAGGAGAGAGCACTGGGTCACACTGCTGGTATTATTACACAGGAGAGAGCACTGGGTCACACTGCTGGGTATTATTACACAGGAGAGAGCACTGGGTCACACTGCTGGGTATTATTACACAGGAGAGAGCACTGGGTCACACTGCTGGGCGTTATTACACAGGAGAGAGCACTGGGTCACACTGCTGGGCATTATTACACAGGAGAGAGCACTGGGTCACACTGCTGGGTATTATTACACAGGAGAGAGCACTGGGTCACACTGCTGGGCATTATTTAAAAGGAGAGAGCACTGGGTCACACTGCTGGGCATTATTACACAGGAGAGAGCACTGGGTCACACTGCTGGGCGTTATTACACAGGAGAGAACACTGGGTCACACTGCTGGGCGTTATTACACAGGAGAGAGCACTGGGTTGCACTGCTGGGAATTATTACACAGGAGAGAGCACTGGGTCACACTGCTGGGTATTATTACACAGGAGAGAGCACTGGGTCACACTGCTGGGCGGTTTTACACAGGAGAGAGCACTGGGTCAAACTGCTGGGTATTATTACACAGGAAAGAGCACTGGGTCAAACTGCTGGGCGTTATTACACAGGGGAGAGCACTGGGTCACACGGATGGGCATTATTACACAGGAGTGAACTCTGGGTCACACTGCTGGGCATTATTTAAAAGGAGAGAGCACTGGGTATCACTGCTGGACAATATTACACAGGAGAGAGCACTGGGTCACTCTGTTGGGCAATATTACACAGGAGAGAGCACTGGGTCAAACTGCTGGTTATTATTACACAGGAGAGAGCACTGGGTCACACTGCTGGGTATTATTACACAGGAGAGAGCACTGGGTCACACTGCTGGGTATTATTACACAGGAGAGAGCAATGGGTCACACTGCTGGGCATTATTACACAGGAGAGAGTGGGTCACACTGCTGGGTATTATTACACAGGAGAGAGCACTGGGTCACACTGCTGGGTATTATTACACAGGGGAGAGCACTGGGTAAACGGATCGGCATTATTTTAAAGGAGAGAGCACTGGGTCACACTGCTGGGCATTATTACACAGGAGAGCACTGGGTCAAACTGCTGGGCGTTATTACACAGGAGTGAGCACTGGGTCACACTGCTGGGCGTTATTACACAGGAGTAAGCACTGGGTTACACTGCTGGGAATTATTACACAGGAGAGAGCACTGGGTAACACTGCTGGGTATTATTGCACAGGAGAGATCATTGGGTCACACTGCTGGGCGTTATTGCACAGGAGAGAGCACTGGGTCACACCGCTGGGTATTATTACACAGGAGAGAGCACTGGGACACACTGCTGGGCGTTATTTAAAAGGAGAGAGCACTGGGTAACACTGCTGCACAATATTACATAGGTGAGAGCACTGGGTCACTCTGCTGGGCAATATTACACAGGAGAGAGCATTGGGTCACACTGCTGGTTATTATTACACAGGAGAGAGCACTGGGTCACACTGCTGGGTATTATTACACAGGAGAGAGCACTGGGTCACACTGCTGGGTATTATTACACAGGAGAGAGCACTGGGTCACACTGCTGGGTATTATTGCACAGGAGAGAGCACTGGGTCACACCGCTGGCTATTATTACACAGGAGAGAGCACTGGGACACACTGCTGGGCGTTATTTAAAAGGAGAGAGCACTGGGTAACACTGCTGCACAATATTACATAGGTGAGAGCACTGGGTCACTCTGCTGGGCAATATTACACAGGAGAGAGCATTGGGTCACACTGCTGGTTATTATTACACAGGAGAGAGCACTGGGTCACACTGCTGGGTATTATTACACAGGAGAGAGCACTGGGTCACACTGCTGGGTATTATTACACAGGAGAGAGCACTGGGTCACACTGCTGGGTATTATTACACAGGAGAGAGCACTGGGTCACACTGCTGGGCGTTATTACACAGGAGAGAGCACTGGGTCACACTGCAGGGCAATATTACACAGGAGAGAGCACTGGGTACACTGCTGGGCACGATTAATCAGGAGAAAGCACTGGGTCGCACTGCTGGGCATTATTGCACAGGAGAGAGTATTGGTTCACACTGCTGGGCGTTATTACACAGGAGAGAGCACTGGGTCACACTGCTGGGCACTATTACACAGGAGAGTGCACTGGGTAAACTGCTGGGCATTATTACACAGGAGAGAGCACTGGGTCACACTGCTGGGCATTATTACATAGGAGAGAGCACTGGGTCACACTGCTGGGCACTGTTACACATGAGCGAGCACAGGGTCACACTGCTGGGCAATATTACACAGGCGAGAGTACTGGGTCACATTACTGGGTATTATTATACAGGAGACAGCACTGGGTCACACTGCTGGGTATTATTACACTGGAGAGAGAACTGGGTCACACTGCTGGGCGTTATCACACAGGAGCGAGCACTGGGTCACACTGCTGGGCATTATTACACAGGAGAGAGCACTGGGTCACACTGCTGTGTATTATTACACAGGAGAGAGCACTGGGTAAACGGCTAGGCATTATTTAAAAGGAGAGAGCACTGGGTCACACTGCTGGGCATTATTACACAGGAGGGAGCACTGGGTCACACTGCTGGGCAATATTACACAGGCAAGAGCACTGGGTCACACTACTGGGTATTATTATACAGGAGAGATCACTGGGTCACACTGCTGGTTTGATTACACAGGAGAGAGCACTAGGTCACACTGCTGGTTTTATTACACAGGAGAGAGCACTGGGTCACACTGCTGGTTTTATTACACAGGAGCGAGCACTGGGTCACACTGCTGGGCTTTATTACACAGGAGAGTGCATTGGGTCACACTACTGGTTATTATTACACAGGAGAGAGAACTGGGTCACACTGCTGGGCGTTATTACACAGGAGAGAGCACTGGGTCACACTGCTGGGCATTATTACACAGGAGAGAGCACTGGGTCACACTGCTGGGCGTTATTACACAGGAGAGAGCACTGGGTCACACTGCTGGCCATTATTACACAGGAGAGAACATTGGGTCTCACTGCCTGGTATTATTACTCAGGAGAGAGCACTGGGTCACACTGCTGGGTGTTATTAAACAGGAGAGAGCACTGGGTCACATAGCTGGGTATTATTACACAGGAGAGCACACTGGGTCACACTGCTGGGCGTTATTACACAGGAGAGAGAACTGGGTCACACTGCTGGGCGTTATTACACAGGAACGAGCAGGGTCACACTGCTGGGCACTATTACACTGGAGAGAGCACTGGGTCACACTGCTGGGTATTATTGCACAGGAGAGAGCACTGGGTAAATGGCTGGGCATTATTTAAAAGGAGAGAGCACTGGGTCACACTGCTGGGCATTATTACACAGGAGAAAGCACTGGGTCACACTGCTGGGCGTTATTACACAGGAGAGAGCACTGGGTCACACTGCTGGCCATTATTACACAGGAGAGAACATTGGGTCTCACTGCCTGGTATTATTACTCAGGAGAGAGCACTGGGTCACACTGCTGGGTGTTATTAAACAGGAGAGAGCACTGGGTCACATAGCTGGGTATTATTACACAGGAGAGAGCACTGGGTCACACTTCTGGGCATTATTACATAGGAGAGAGCACTGGGTCACACTGCTGGGTATTATTACACAGGAGAGAGCACTGGGTCACACTGCTGGACAATATTACGCAGGTGAGAGCACTGGGTCACACTGCTGGGCAATATTACACAGGAGAAGCACTGGGTCACACTGCTGGTTATTATTACACAGGAGAGAGCACTGGGTCACACTGCTGGGTATTATTACACAGGAGAGAGCACTGGGTCACACTGCTGGGCATTATTACACAGGAGAGAGCACTGGGTCACACTGCTGGGCACGGTTACACATGAGCGAGAACTGGGTCACACTGCTGGGCACGATTACACAGGAGAGAGCACTGGGTCACACTGCTGGGCAATATTACATAGGCGAGAGCACTGGGTCACACTACTGGGTATTATTATACAGGAGAGAGCACTGGGTCACACTGCTGGTTTGATTACACAGGAGAGAACACTAGGTCACACTGCTGGTTTTATTACACAGGAGAGAGCACTGGGTCACACTGCTGGGCTTCATTACACAGAAGAGTGTACTGGGTCAAACCACTGGGTATTATTACACAGGAGAGAGCGCTGGGTCACACTGCTGGGCGTTATTACACAGGAGAGAGCACTGGGTCATACTGCTGTGCATTATTACACAGGAGAGAGCATTGTGTCTCACTGCTGGGTACTATTACTCAGGAGAGAGCACTGGGTCACACTGCTGGGCGTTATTAAAGAGGAGAGAGCACTTGGTCACAAAACTGGGTATTATTACACAGGAGAGAACACTGGGTCACACTGCTGGGCTTTATTACACAGGAGAGAGGACTGGGTCACACTGCTGGGCGTTATTACACAGGAGCGAGCAGGGTCACATTGCTGGGCATTATTACACAGGAGAGAGAACTGGGTCACACTGCTGTGCGTTATTACACAGGAGAGAGCACTGGGTCACACTACTGGGTATTATTATACAGTGAGAGCAATGGGTCACACTGCTGGGCACTATTACACAGGAGAGAGCACTGGGTCACACTGCTGGGTATTATTACACAGGAGAGAGCACTGGGTAAACGGCTGGGCATTTTTTAAAAGGGGAGAGCACTGGGTCACACAGCTGGGCATTATTACACAGGAGAGAGCACTGGGTCACACTGCTGGGCGTTATTACACAGGAGAGAGCACTGGGTCACACTGCTGGCTGTTATTACACAGTAGAGAGCACTGGGTCACACCGCTGGGCATTATTACATAGGAGAGAGCACTGGGTCACACTGCTGGGCGTTATTACACAGGAGAGAGCACTGGGTCACACCGCTGGGTATTATTACACAGGAGAGAGCACTGGGTCACACTGCTGGGCGTTATTACACAGGAGAGATGACTGGGTCACACGGATGGGCATTATTACACAGGAGAGAGCTCTGGGTCACACTGCTGGTCATTATTTAAAAGGAGAGAGCACTGGGTAACACTGCTGGACAATATTACACAGGTGAGAGCACTGGGTCACACTGCTGGGCAATATTACACAGGAGAAGCACTGGGTCACACTGCTGGTTATTATTACACAGGAGAGAGCACTGGGTCACACTGCTGGGTATTATTACACAGGAGAGAGCACTGGGTCACACTGCAGGGTATTATTACACAGGAGAGAGAACTGGGTCACACTGCTGGGCGTTATCACACAGGAGCGAGCACTGGGTCTCACTGCTGGGCATTATTACACAGGAGAGAGCACTGGGTCACACTGCTGTGTATTATTACACAGGAGAGAGCACTGGGTAAACGGCTGGGCATTATTTAAAAGGAGAGAGCACTGGGTCACACTGCTGGGCATTATTACACAGGAGAGAGCACTGGGTCACACTGCTGGGCGTTATTACACAGGAGAGAGCACTGGGTCACACTGCTGGGCGTTATTACACAGGAGAGAGCACTGGGTTGCACTGCTGGGAATTATTACACAGGAGAGAGCACTGGGTCACACTGCTGGGTATTATTACACAGGAGAGAGCACTGGGTCACACTGCTGGGCGGTTTTACACAGGAGAGAGCACTGGGTCAAACTGCTGGGTATTATTACACAGGAAAGAGCACTGGGTCAAACTGCTGGGCGTTATTACACAGGGGAGAGCACTGGGTCACACGGATGGGCATTATTACACAGGAGTGAACTCTGGGTCACACTGCTGGGCATTATTTAAAAGGAGAGAGCACTGGGTATCACTGCTGGACAATATTACACAGGAGAGAGCACTGGGTCACTCTGTTGGGCAATATTACACAGGAGAGAGCACTGGGTCAAACTGCTGGTTATTATTACACAGGAGAGAGCACTGGGTCACACTGCTGGGTATTATTACACAGGAGAGAGCACTGGGTCACACTGCTGGGTATTATTACACAGGAGAGAGCAATGGGTCACACTGCTGGGCATTATTACACAGGAGAGAGCCCTGGGTCACACTGTTGGGTGTTATTACACAGGAGAGAGCACTGGGTCACACTGCTGGGCACCGTTACACAGGAGAGAGCACTGGGTAACACTGCTGGGCATTATTACACAGGAGAGAGCACTGGGTCACACTGCCGGGCACTATTACACAGGAGAGAGCACTGGGTTACACTGCTGGGCATTATTACACAGAAGAGAGCACTGGATCACACTGCTGGGATTATTACACAGGAGAGAGAACTGGGTCACACTGCTGGGTGTTATTACACTGGAGAGAGCACTGGGTCACACTGCTGGGCATTATTACACAGGAGAGAGTATTGGTTCACTCTGCTGGGCGTTATTACAAAGCAGAGAGCACTGGGTCACACTGCTGGTTTTATTACACAGGAGAGAGCACTGGGTCACACTGCTGGTTTTATTATACAGGAGAGAGCACTGGGTCACACTGCTGGTTTTAATAGACAGGAGAGAGCACTGGGTCACACTGCTTGGCTTTATTACACAGGAGAGAGCACTGGGTCACACTACTGGGTATTATTACACAGGAGAGAGCACTGGGTCACACTGCCGGGCGTTATTACACAGGAGAGAGCACTGGGTCACACTGCTGGGCATTATTACACAGGAGAGAGCACTGGGTCACACTCCTGGGCGTTATTACACAGGAGAGAGCACTGGGTCACACTGCTGGGCATTATTACAAAGGAGAGAGCACTGGGTCTCACTGCTGGGTATTATGACTCAGGAGAGAGCACTGGGTCACACTTTTTTGGCGTTATTAAACAGGAGAGAGCACTGGGTCACATAGCTGTGAATTATTACAGAGGAGAGAACACTGGGTCACACTGCTGGGTGTTATTACACAGGAGAGAGAACTGGGACACACTGCTGGGCGTTATCACACAGGAGCGAGGACTGGGTCACACTGCTGGGCATTATTACACAGGAGAGAGCACTGGGTCACACTGCTGTGCGTTGTTACACAGGAGAGAGCACTGGGTCACACTACTGGGTATTATTATACAGGAGAGAGCACTGGGTCACACTGCTGGGCACTATTACACAGGAGAGAGCACTGGGTCACACTGCTGGGTATTATTACACAGGGGAGAGCACTGGGTAAACGGATCGGCATTATTTTAAAGGAGAGAGCACTGGGTCACACTGCTGGGCATTATTACACAGGAGAGCACTGGGTCAAACTGCTGGGCGTTATTACACAGGAGTGAGCACTGGGTCACACTGCTGGGCGTTATTACACAGGAGTAAGCACTGGGTTACACTGCTGGGAATTATTACACAGGAGAGAGCACTGGGTAACACTGCTGGGTATTATTGCACAGGAGAGATCATTGGGTCACACTGCTGGGCGTTATTGCACAGGAGAGAGCACTGGGTCACACCGCTGGGTATTATTACACAGGAGAGAGCACTGGGACACACTGCTGGGCGTTATTTAAAAGGAGAGAGCACTGGGTAACACTGCTGCACAATATTACATAGGTGAGAGCACTGGGTCACTCTGCTGGGCAATATTACACAGGAGAGAGCATTGGGTCACACTGCTGGTTATTATTACACAGTAGAGAGCACTGGGTCACACTGCTGGGTATTATTACACAGGAGAGAGCACTGGGTCACACTGCTGGGTATTATTACACAGGAGAGAGCACTGGGTCACACTGCTGGGTATTATTACACAGGAGAGAGCACTGGGTCACACTGCTGGGCGTTATTACACAGGAGAGAGCACTGGGTCACACTGCAGGGCAATATTACACAGGAGAGAGCACTGGGTACACTGCTGGGCACGATTAATCAGGAGAAAGCACTGGGTCGCACTGCTGGGCATTATTGCACAGGAGAGAGTATTGGTTCACACTGCTGGGCGTTATTACACAGGAGAGAGCACTGGGTCACACTGCTGGGCACTATTACACAGGAGAGTGCACTGGGTAAACTGCTGGGCATTATTACACAGGAGAGAGCACTGGGTCACACTGCTGGGCATTATTACATAGGAGAGAGCACTGGGTCACACTGCTGGGCACTGTTACACATGAGCGAGCACAGGGTCACACTGCTGGGCAATATTACACAGGCGAGAGTACTGGGTCACATTACTGGGTATTATTATACAGGAGACAGCACTGGGTCACACTGCTGGGTATTATTACCCTGGAGAGAGAACTGGGTCACACTGCTGGGCGTTATCACACAGGAGCGAGCACTGGGTCACACTGCTGGGCATTATTACACAGGAGAGAGCACTGGGTCACACTGCTGTGTATTATTACACAGGAGAGAGCACTGGGTAAACGGCTGGGCATTATTTAAAAGGAGAGAGCACTGGGTCACACTGCTGGGCATTATTACACAGGAGGGAGCACTGGGTCACACTGCTGGGCAATATTACACAGGCAAGAGCACTGGGTCACACTACTGGGTATTATTATACAGGAGAGATCACTGGGTCACACTGCTGGTTTGATTACACAGGAGAGAGCACTAGGTCACACTGCTGGTTTTATTACACAGGAGAGAGCACTGGGTCACACTGCTGGTTTTATTACACAGGAGCGAGCACTGGGTCACACTGCTGGGCTTTATTACACAGGAGAGTGCATTGGGTCACACTACTGGTTATTATTACACAGGAGAGAGAACTGGGTCACACTGCTGGGCGTTATTACACAGGAGAGAGCACTGGGTCACACTGCTGGGCATTATTACACAGGAGAGAGCACTGGGTCACACTGCTGGGCGTTATTACACAGGAGAGAGCACTGGGTCACACTGCTGCGCATTATTACACAGGAGAGAACATTGGGTCTCACTGCCTGGTATTATTACTCAGGAGAGAGCACTGGGTCACACTGCTGGGTGTTATTAAACAGGAGAGAGCACTGGGTCACATAGCTGGGTATTATTACACAGGAGAGAACACTGGGTCACACTGCTGGGCGTTATTACACAGGAGAGAGAACTGGGTCACACTGCTGGGCGTTATTACACAGGAACGAGCAGGGTCACACTGCTGTGCATTATTACACAGGAGAGAGCACTGGGTCACACTGCTGTGCGTTATTACACAGGAGAGAGCACTGGGTCACACTACTGGGTATTATTATACAGGAGAGAGCAATGGGTCACACTGCTGGGCACTATTACACTGGAGAGAGCACTGGGTCACACTGCTGGGTATTATTGCACAGGAGAGAGCACTGGGTAAATGGCTGGGCATTATTTAAAAGGAGAGAGCACTGGGTCACACTGTTGGGCATTTTTACACAGGAGAAAGCACTGGGTCACACTGCTGGGCGTTATTACACAGGAGAGAGCACTGGGTCACACTGCTGGGCATTATTACATAGGAGAGAGCACTGGGTCACACTGCTGGGTATTATTACACAGGAGAGAGCACTGGGTCACACTGCTGGACAATATTACACAGGTGAGAGCACTGGGTCACACTGCTGGGCAATATTACACAGGAGAAGCACTGGGTCACACTGCTGGTTATTATTACACAGGAGAGAGCACTGGGTCACACTGCTGGGTATTATTACACAGGAGAGAGCACTGGGTCACACTGCTGGGCATTATTACACAGGAGAGAGCACTGGGTCACACTGCTGGGCACGATTACACAGGAGAGAGCACTGGGTCACACTGCTGGGCAATATTACATAGGCGAGAGCACTGGGTCACACTACTGGGTATTATTATACAGGAGAGAGCACTGGGTCACACTGCTGGTTTGATTACACAGGAGAGAGCACTAGGTCACACTGCTGGTTTTATTACACAGGAGAGAGCACTGGGTCACACTGCTGGGCTTCATTACACAGGAGAGTGTACTGGGTCACACTACTGGGTATTATTACACAGGAGAGAGCGCTGGGTCACACTGCTGGGCGTTATTACACAGGAGAGAGCACTGGGTCATACTGCTGTGCATTATTACACAGGAGAGAGCATTGTGTCTCACTGCTGGGTACTATTACTCAGGAGAGAGCACTGGGTCACACTGCTGGGCGTTATTAAAGAGGAGAGAGCACTTGGTCACAAAACTGGGTATTATTACACAGGAGAGAACACTGGGTCACACTGCTGGGCTTTATTACACAGGAGAGAGAACTGGGTCACACTGCTGTGCGTTATTACACAGGAGCGAGCAGGGTCACACTGCTGGGCATTATTACACAGGAGAGAGAACTGGGTCACACTGCTGTGCGTTATTACACAGGAGAGAGCACTGGGTCACACTACTGGGTATTATTATACAGGGAGAGCAATGGGTCACACTGCTGGGCACTATTACACAGGAGAGAGCACTGGGTCACACTGCTGGGTATTATTACACAGGAGAGAGCACTGGGTAAACGGCTGGGCATTTTTTAAAAGGGGAGAGCACTGGGTCACACAGCTGGGCATTATTACACAGGAGAGAGCACTGGGTCACACTGCTGGGCGTTATTACACAGGAGAGAGCACTGGGTCACACTGCTGGCTGTTATTACACAGTAGAGAGCACTGGGTCTTTCCGCTGGTCATTATTACATAGGAGAGAGCACTGGGTCACACTGCTGGGTATTATTTTACAGGAGAGAGCACTGGGTCACACTGCTGGGCGTTATTACACAGGAGAGAGCACTGGGTCACACCGCTGGGTATTATTACACAGGAGAGAGCACTGGGTCACACTGCTGGGCGTTATTACACAGGAGAGATGACTGGGTCACACGGATGGGCATTATTACACAGGAGAGAGCTCTGGGTCACACTGCTGGTCATTATTTAAAAGGGGCGAGCACTGGGTAACACTGCTGGACAATATTACACAGGTGAGAGCACTGGGTCACACTGCTGGGCAATATTACACAGGAGAAGCACTGGGTCACACTGCTGGTTATTATTACACAGGAGAGAGCACTGGGTCACACTGCTGGGTATTATTACACAGGAGAGAGCACTGGGTCACACTGCTGTGTATTATTACACAGGAGAGAGCACTGGGTAAACGGCTGGGCATTATTTAAAAGGAGAGAGCACTGGGTCACACTGCTGGGCATTATTACACAGGAGAGAGCACTGGGTCACACTGCTGGGCGTTATTACACAGGAGAGAGCACTGGGTCACACTGCTGGGCGTTATTACACAGGAGAGGGCACTGGGTTGCACTGCTGGGAATTATTACACAGGAGAGAGCACTGGGTCACACTGCTGGGTATTATTACACAGGAGAGAGCACTGGGTCACACTGCTGGGCGGTTTTACACAGGAGAGAGCACTGGGTCAAACTGCTGGGTATTATTACACAGGAAAGAGCACTGGGTCAAACTGCTGGGCGTTATTACACAGGGGAGAGCACTGGGTCACACGGATGGGCATTATTACACAGGAGTGAACTCTGGGTCACACTGCTGGGCATTATTTAAAAGGAGAGAGCACTGGGTAACACTGCTGGACAATAATACACAGGAGAGAGCACTGGGTCACTCTGTTGGGCAATATTACACAGGAGAGAGCACTGGGTCGAACTGCTGGTTATTATTACACAGGAGAGAGCACTGGGTCACACTGCTGGGTATTATTACACAGGAGAGAGCACTGGGTCACACTGCTGGGTATTATTACACAGGAGAGAGCAATGGGTCACACTGCTGGGCATTATTACACAGGAGAGAGTGGGTCACACTGCTGGGCGTTATTACACAGGAGAGAGCACTTGGTCACACTGCTGGGCACTATTACACAGGAGAGAGTACTGGGTAAACTGCTGGGCATGATTAATGAGGAGAAAGCTTTGGGTCGCACTGCTTTGCATTATTACACAGGAGAGACTATTGGTTCACACTGCTGGGTGTTATTACGCAGGAGAGAGCTTTGGGTCAAATCCTGGGCATTAATACACAGGAGAGAGCACTGGGTCACACTGCTGGGCGTTATTACACAGGAGAGAGCAATGGGTCACACTGATCGGCATTATTACACAGGAGATAGAACTTGGTAAACTGCTGGGCATTATTGAAAAGGAGAGAGCACTGGGTCACACTGCAGGGCAATATTACCCAGGAGAGAGCACTGGGTCACACTGCTGGGAAATATTACACAGGAGAGAGCACTGGGTCACACTGATGGGCGTTATTTCACTGGAGAGAGCACTGGGTAAACTGTTGGGCTTTATTACACAGGAGAGAGCACTGGGTCAGACGGATGGGCATTATTACACAGGGGATAGTATTGGTTCACACTGCTGGGTGTTATTACACAGGAGAGAGCACTGGGTCACAAAGCTGGGTATTATTACACAGGAGAGAAGACTGGGTCACACTGCTGGGTGTTATTCGACAGGAGAGAGAACTGGGTCACACTGCTGGGCGTTATTACACAGGAGCGAGCAGGGTCACACTGCTGGGCATTATTACACAGAAAAGAGCACTGGGTCACACTGCTGTGCGTTATTACACAGGAGAGAGCACTGGGTCACATTACTGGGTATTATTATACAGGAGAGAGCAATGGGTCACACTGCTGGGCACTATTACACAGGAGAGAGCACTGGGTCACACTGCTGGGTATTATTGCACAGGAGAGAGCACTGGGTAAACGGCTGGGCATTATTTAAAAGGAGAGAGCACTGGGTCACACCGCTGGGCATTATTACACAGGAGAGAGCCCTGGGTCACACTGTTGGGTGTTATTACACAGGAGAGAGCACTGGGTCACACTGCTGGGCACCGTTACACAGGAGAGAGCACTGGGTAACACTGCTGGGCATTATTACACAGGAGAGAGCACTGGGTCACACTGCCGGGCACTATTACACAGGAGAGAGCACTGGGTTACACTGCTGGGCATTATTACACAGAAGAGAGCACTGGATCACACTGCTGGGATTATTACACAGGAGAGAGAACTGGGTCACACTGCTGGGTGTTATTACAATGGAGAGAGCACTGGGTCACACTGCTGGGCATTATTACACAGGAGAGAGTATTGGTTCACTCTGCTGGGCGTTATTACAAAGGAGAGAGCACTGGGTCACACTTCTGGGTGTTATTACTAAGGAGAGAGCACTGGGTCACACTGCTGGTTTTATTACACAGGAGAGAGCACTGGGTCACACTGCTGGTTTTATTATACAGGAGAGAGCACTGGGTCACACTGCTGGTTTTAATAGACAGGAGAGAGCACTGGGTCACACTGCTTGGCTTTATTACACAGGAGAGAGCACTGGGTCACACTACTGGGTATTATTACACAGGAGAGAGTACTGGGTCACACTGCCGGGCGTTATTACACAGGAGAGAGCACTGGGTCACACTGCTGGGCATTATTACACAGGAGAGAGCACTGGGTCACACTGCTGGGCGTTATTACACAGGAGAGAGCACTGGGTCACACTGCTGGGCATTATTACAAAGGAGAGAGCACTGGGTCTCACTGCTGGGTATTATGACTCAGGAGAGAGCACTGGGTCACACTTTTTTGGCGTTATTAAACAGGAGAGAGCACTGGGTCACATAGCTGTGAATTATTACACAGGAGAGAACACTGGGTCACACTGCTGGGTGTTATTACACAGGAGAGAGAACTGGGACACACTGCTGGGCGTTATCACACAGGAGCGAGGACTGGGTCACACTGCTGGGCATTATTACACAGGAGAGAGCACTGGGTCACACTGCTGTGCGTTATTACACAGGAGAGAGCACTGGGTCACACTACTGGGTATTATTATACAGGAGAGAGCAATGGGTCACACTGCTGGGCACTATTACACAGGAGAGAGCACTGGGTCAAACTGCTGGGCGTTATTACACAGGAGTGAGCACTGGGTCACACTGCTGGGCGTTATTACACAGGAGTAAGCACTGGGTTACACTGCTGGGAATTATTACACAGGAGAGAGCACTGGGTAACACTGCTGGGTATTATTGCACAGGAGAGATCATTGGGTCACACTGCTGGGCGTTATTACACAGGAGAGAGCACTGGGTCACACTGCTGGGTATTATTACACAGGAGAGAGCACTGGGACACACTGCTGGGCGTTATTTAAAAGGAGAGAGCACTGGGTAACACTGCTGCACAATATTACATAGGTGAGAGCACTGGGTCACACTGCTGGGTATTATTACACAGGAGAGAGCACTGGGTCACACTGCTGGGTATTATTACACAGGAGAGAGCACTGGGTCACACTGCTGGGCGTTATTACACAGGAGAGAGCACTGGGTCACACTGCTGGGCAATATTACACAGGAGAGAGCACTGGGTACACTGCTGGGCACGATTAATCAGGAGAAAGCACTGGGTCGCACTGCTGGGCATTATTGCACAGGAGAGAGTATTGGTTCACACTGCTGGGCGTTATTACACAGGAGAGAGCACTGGGTCACACTGCTGGGCACTATTACACAGGAGAGTGCACTGGGTAAACTGCTGGGCATTATTACACAGGAGAGAGCACTGGGTCACACTGCTGGGCATTATTACATAGGAGAGAGCACTGGGTCACACTGCTGGGCACTGTTACACATGAGCGAGCACAGGGTCACACTGCTGGGCAATATTACACAGGCGAGAGTACTGGGTCACATTACTGGGTATTATTATACAGGAGACAGCACTGGGTCACACTGCTGGTTTGATTACACAGGAGAGAGCACTAGGTCACACTGCTGGTTTTATTACACAGGAGAGAGCACTGGGTCACACTGCTGGTTTTATTACACAGGAGAGAGCCCTGGGTCACTCTGTTGGGCTATATTACACAGGAGAGTGCACTGGGTCACACTGCTGGGCGTTATTACACAGGAGAGAAAACTGGGTCACACTGCTGGGCATTATTACACAGGTGAGAGCACTGGGTCACACTACTGGGCGTTATTACACAGGAGAGAGCACTGGGTCACACTGCTGGGCATTATTACACAGTACAGAACATTGGGTCTCACTGCCTGGTATTATTACTCAGGAGAGAGCACTGGGTCACACTGCTGGGTGTTATTAAACAGGAGAGAGCACTGGGTCACATAGCTGGGTATTATTACACAGGAGAGAAAACTGGGTCACACTGCTGGGCGTTATTACACAGGAGAGAGAACTGGGTCACACTGCTGGGCTTTATTACAGAGGAGCGAGCAGGGTCACCCTGCTGGGCATTATTACACAGGAGAGAGCACTGGGTCACACTGCTGTGAGTTTTTACACAGGAGAGAGCACTGGGTCACACTACTTGGTATTATTATACAGGAGAGAGCAATGGGTCACACTGCTGGGCACTATTACACAGGAGAGAGCACTGGGTCACACTGCTGGGTATTATTACACAGGAGAGAGCACTGGGTAAATGGCTGGGCATTATTTAAAAGGAGAGAGCACTGGGTCACACTGCTGGGCATTATTACACAGGAGAGAGCACTGGGTCACACTGCTGGGCGTTATTACATAGGAGAGAGCACTGGGTCACACTGCTGGGTGTTATTACACAGGAGAGAGCACTGGGTCACACTGCTGGGCATTATTACATAGGAGAGAGCACTGGGTCACACTGCTGGGTATTATTACACAGGAGAGAGCACTGGGTCACACTGCTGGGCGTTATTACACAGGAGAGAGCACTGGGTCACACTGCTGGGTATTATTACACAGGAGAGAGCACTGGGTCACACTGCTGGGCTTTATTACACAGGAGAGAGCACTGGGTCACATGGATGGGCATTATTACACAGGAGGGTGCCCTGGGTCACACCGCTGGTCGTTATTTAAAAGGAGAGAGCACTGGGTAACACTGCTGGACAATATTACACAGGTGAGACCACTGGGTCACACTGCTGGGCAATATTACACAGGAGAAGCACTGGGTCACACTGCTGGATATTATTACACAGGAGAGAGCACTGGGTCACACTGCTGGGTATTATTACACAGGAGAGAGCACTGGGTCACACTGCTGGGCATTATTACACAGGAGAGAGCACTGGTTCACACTGCTGGGCACTGTTACACATGAGCGAGAACTGGGTCACACTGCTGGGCACTATTACACAGGAGAGAGCACTGGGTCACACTGCTGGGCAATATTACACAGGCGAGAGCACTGGGTCACACTACTGGGTATTGTTATACAGGAGAGAGCACTGGGTCACACTGCTGGTTTGATTACACAGGAGAGAACACTAGGTCACACTGCTGGTTTTATTACACAGGAGAGAGCACTGGGTCACACTGCTGGTTTTATTGCACAGGAGAGAGCACTGGGACCCACTGCTGGGCTTTATTACACAGGAGCGTGCACTGGGTCACTCTACTGGGTATTATTACACAGGAGAGAGCACTGGGTCACACTGCTGGGCGTTATTACACAGGAGAGAGCACTGGGTCACACTGCTGGGCATTATTACACAGGAGAGAGCACTGGGTCTCACTGCTGGGTACTATTACTCAGGAGAGAGCACTGGGTCACACTGCTGGGCGTTATTAAACAGGAGAGAGCACTGGGTCACATAGCTGGGTGTTATTACACAGGAGAGAACACTGTGTCACACTGCTGTGCGTTATTACACAGGACAGAGCACTGGGTCACATTACTGGGTATTATTATACAGGAGAGAGCAATGGGTCACACTGCTGGGCACTATTACACAGGAGAGAGCCCTGGGTCACACTGCTGGGTATTATTGCACAGTAGAGAGCACTGGGTAAACGGCTGGGCATTATTTAAAAGGAGAGAGCACTGGGTCACACTGCTGGGCATTATTACACAGGAGAGAGCACTGTGTCACACTGCTGGGTGTTATTACACAGGAGTGAGCACTGGGTCACACTGCTGGGCACCGTTACACAGGAGAGAGCACTGGGTAACACTGCTGGGCGTTATTACACAGGAGAGAGCACTGGGTCACACTGCTGGGCGTTATTACACAGGAGAGAGCACTGGGTTACACTGCTGGGAATTATTACACAGGAGAGAGCACTGGGTCACACTGCTGGGTATAATTGCACAGGAGAGATCATTGGGTCACACTGCTGGGCGTTATTACACAGGAGAGAGCACTGGGTCACACTGCTGGGTATTATTACACAGGAGAGAGCACTGGGTCACACTGCTGGGTATTATTACACAGGAGAGAGCACTGGGTCACATGGATGGGCATTATTACACAGGAGGGTGCTCTGGGTCACACCGCTGGTCGTTATTTAAAAGGAGAGAGCACTGGGTAACACTGCTGGACAATATTACACAGGTGAGACCACTGGGTCACACTGCTGGGCAATATTACACAGGAGAAGCACTGGGTCACACTGCTGGATATTATCACACAGGAGAGAGCACTGGGTCACACTGCTGGGTATTATTACACAGGAGAGAGCACTGGGTCACACTGCTGGGCATTATTACACAGGAGAGAGCACTGGTTCACACTGCTGGGCACTGTTACACATGAGCGAGAACTGGGTCACACTGCTGGGCACTATTACACAGGAGAGAGCACTGGGTCACACTGCTGGGCAATATTACACAGGCGAGAGCACTGGGTCACACTACTGGGTATTGTTATACAGGAGAGAGCACTGGGTCACACTGCTGGTTTGATTACACAGCAGAGAGCACTAGGTCACACTGCTGGTTTTATTACACAGGAGAGAGCACTGGGTCACACTGCTGGTTTTATTGCACAGGAGAGAGCACTGGGACCCACTGCTGGGCTTTATTACACAGGAGCGTGCACTGGGTCACTCTACTGGGTATTATTACACAGGAGAGAGCACTGGGTCACACTGCTGGGCGTTATTACACAGGAGAGAGCACTGGGTCACACTGCTGGGCATTATTACACAGGAGAGAGCACTGGGTCTCACTGCTGGGTACTATTACTCAGGAGAGAGCACTGGGTCACACTGCTGGGCGTTATTAAACAGGAGAGAGCACTGGGTCACATAGCTGGGTATTATTACACAGGAGAGAACACTGTGTCACACTGCTGGGCGTTATTACACAGGAGAGAGAACTGGGTCACACTGCTGGGCATTATTACACAGGAGCGAGCAGGGTCACACTGCTGGGCATTATTACACAGGAGAGAGCACTGGGTCACACTGCTGTGCGTTATTACACAGGAGAGAGCACTGGGTCACATTACTGGGTATTATTATACAGGAGAGAGCAATGGGTCACACTGCTGGGCACTATTACACAGGAGAGAGCACTGGGTCACACTGCTGGGTATTATTGCACAGTAGAGAGCACTGGGTAAACGGCTGGGCATTATTTAAAAGGAGAGAGCACTGGGTCACACTGCTGGGCATTATTACACAGGGGAGAGCACTGTGTCACACTGCTGGGCAATATTACACAGGAGAGAGCACTGGGTCACACTGCTGGGCACCGTTACACAGGAGAGAGCACTGGGTAACACTGCTGGGCATTAATACACAGGAGAGAGCACTGGGTCACACTGCTGGCCACTATTACACAGGAGAGAGCACTGGGTTACACTGCTGGCATTATTACACAGGAGAGAGCACTGGATCACACTGCTGGACATTATTACACAGGAGAGAGCACTGGGTCACACTGTTGGGCTTTATTACACAGGAGAGAACACTGGGTCACACTACTGGGTATTATTACACAGGAGAGAGCACTGGGTCACACAACTGGGCGTTATTACACAGGAGAGAGCACTGGGTCACACTACTGGGCATTATTACAGAGGGGAGAGCACTGGGTCACACTCCTGGGCGTTATTACACAGGGGAGAGCACTGGGTCACACTGCTGGGCATTATTAAACAGGAGAGAGCACTGGGTCTCACTGCTGGGTATTATTACTCAGGAGAGAGCACTGGGTCACACTGCTGGGCGTTATTAAACAGGAGAGAGCACTGGGTCACATAGCTGGGAATAATTACACAGGAGAGAACACTGGGTCACACTGCGGGTGTTATTACACAGGAGAGAGAACTGGGACACACTGCTGGGCGTTATCACACAGGAGAGAGCACTGGGTCACACTGCTGGGCATTATTACACAGGAGAGAGCACTGGGTAAACGGATCGGCATTATTTTAAAGGAGAGAGCACTGGGTCACACTGCTGGGCATTATTACACAGGAGAGAGCACTGGGTCACTCTGCTGGGCGTTATTACACAGGAGAGAGCACTGGGTCACACTGCTGGGCGTTATTACACAGGAGAGAGCACTGGGTTACACTGCTGGGAATTATTACACAGGAGAGAGCACTGGGTCACACTGCTGGGTATAATTGCACAGGAGAGATCATTGGGTCACACTGCTGGGCGTTATTACACAGGAGAGAGCACTGGGTCACACTGCTGGGTATTATTACACAGGAGAGAGCACTGGGTCACAATGCTGGGTATTATTACACAGGAGACTTTGGGTCACACTGCTGGGCGTTATTACACAGGAGAGAGCACTGGGTCAGACTGCTGGGTATTATTACACAGGAGAGAGAACTGGGTCACACTGCTGGGCGTTATTACACAGGAGAGAGCACTGGGTCACACTGCTGGGCATTATTACACAGGAGACAGCACTGGGTCACACTGCTGGGCAATATTACACAGGAGAGAGCACTGGGTAAACCGCTGGGCACGATTAATCAGGAGAAAGCACTGGGTCGCACTGCTGGGCATTATAGCACAGGAGAGAGTATTGGTTCACACTGCTGGGCGTTATTACACAGGAGAGAGCACTGGGTCACACTGCTGGGCACTATTACACAGGAGAGAGCACTGGGTAAACTGCTGGGCATTATTACACAGGAGAGAGCACTGGGTCACACTGCTGGGCATTATTACACAGGAGAGAGCACTGGGTCACACTGCTGGGCACTGTTACACATGAGCGAGCACTGGGTCTCACTGCTGGGCAATATTACACAGGCGAGAGCACTGGGTCACACTACTGGGTATTATTATACAGGAGAGAGCAATGGGTCACACTGCTGGGCACTATTACACAGGAGAGAGCTATGGGTCACACTGCTGGGCGTTATTACATAGGAGAGAGCACTGGGTCACACGGCTGGGTGTTATTACACAGGAGAGAGCACTGAGTCACACTGCTGGGCATTATTACATAGGAGAGAGCACTGGGTCACAATGCTGGGTATTATTACACAGGAGAGAGCACTGGGTCACACTGCTGGGCGTTATTACACAGGGGAGAGAACTGCGTCACACTGCTGGGTATTATTACACAGGAGAGAGCACTGGGTCATACTGCTGGGCGTTATTACACAGTAGAGAGCACTGGGTCACATGGATGGGCATTATTACACTGGAGAGAGCTCTGGGTCACACTGCTGGTCATTATTTAAAAGGAGAGAGCACTGGGTAACACTGCTGGACAATATTACACAGTTGAGACCACTGGGTCACACTGCTGGGCAATATTACACAGGAGAAGCACTGGGTCACACTGCTGGATATTATTACACAGGAGAGAGCACTGGGTCACACTGCTGGGTATTATTACACAGGACAGAGCACTGGGTCACACTGCTGGGCATTATTACACAGGAGAGAGCACTGGGTCACACTGCTGGGCACTGTTACACATGAGCGAGTACTGGGTCACACTGCTGGGCACTATTACACAGGAGAGAGCACTGGGTCACACTGCTGGGCAATATTACACAGGCAAGAGCACTGGGTCACACTACTGGGTATTATTATACAGGAGAGAGCACTGGGTCACACTGCTGGTTTTATTACACAGGAGAGAGCACTGGGTCACACTGCTGGGTATTATTACACAGGAGAGAGCTCTGGGTCACACCGCTGGGTATTATTACACAGGAGAGAGCAGTGGGTCACACTGCTGGGTATTATTACACAGGAGAGAGCACTGGGTCACACTGCTGGGCGTTATTACACAGGATTGAGCACTGGGTAAAATGCTGGGCATTATTACACAGGAGAGAACACTGTGTCACACTGCTGGGCGTTATTACACAGGAGAGAGCACTGGGTCACACTGCTGGGCGTTATTACACAGGAGAGAGCACTGGGTCACACTGATGGGCATTATTACACAGGAGAGAGCACTGGGTCACACTGCTGGGCATTATTACACAGGAGAGAGCACTGGGTCACACTGATGGGCATTATTACACAGCAGAGAGCACTGGGTAAACTGCTGGGCAAGATTGAAAAGGAAAGAGCACTGGGTCACACTGCTCGGCAATATTACCCAGGAGAGAGCACTGGGTCACACTGCTGGGCAATATTACACAGGAGAGAGCACTGGGTCACACTACTGGGTATTATTATACAGGAGAGAGCACTGGGTCACACTGCTGGTTTGATTACACAGGAGAGAGCACTAGGTCACACTGCTGGTTTTATTACACAGGAGAGAGCACTGGGTCACACTGCTGGGCTTTATTACACAGGAGCGTGCACTGGGTAACACTACTGGGTATTATTACACAGGAGAGAGCACTGGGTCACACTGCTGGGCGTTATTACACAGGAGAGAGCATTGGGTCTCACTGCTGGGTACTATTACTCAGGAGAGAGCACTGGGTCACACTGTTGGGCGTTATTAAACAGAAGGGAGCACAGGATCACATAGCTGGGTATTATTACACAGGAGAGAACACTGGGTCACACTGCTGGGCGTTATTACACAGGAGAGAGAACTGGGTCACACTGCTGGGCATTATTACACGGGAACGAGCAGGGTCACACTGCTGGGCATTATTACACAGGAGAGAGCACTGGGTGACACTGCTGTGCGTTATTACACAGGACAGAGCACTGGGTCACATTACTGGGTATTATTATACAGGAGAGAGCAATGGGTCACACTGCTGTGCACTATTACACAGGAGAGAGCACTGGGTCACACTGCTGGGTATTATTACACAGGAGAGAGCACTGGGTAAACGGCTGGGCATTATTTAAAAGGAGAGAGCACTGGGTCACACTGCTGGGCATTATTACACAGGAGAGAGCACTGGGTCACACTGCTGGGTGTTATTACACAGGAGAGAGCACTGGGTCACACTGCTGGGCATTATTACATAGGAGAGAGCACTGGGTCACACTGCTGGGCATTATTACACAGGAGAGAGCACTGGGTCACACTGCTGGGTATTATTACACAGGAGAGAGCACTCGGTCACACTGCTGGGTATTATTACACAGGAGAGAGCACTGGGTCACACTGCTGGGCGTTATTACACAGCAGAGAGCACTGGATCACACGGATGGGCATTATTACACAGGAGAGAGCTCTGGGTCACACTGCTGGTCATTATTTAAAAGGAGAGAGCACTGGGTATCACTGCTGGACAATATTACACAGGTGAGAGCACTGGGTCACACTGCTGGGCAATATTACACAGGAGAAGCACTGGGTCACACTGCTGGTTATTATTACACAGGAGAGAGCACTGGGTCACACTGCTGGGTATTATTACACAGGAGAGAGCACTGGGTCACACTGCTGGGTATTATTACACAGGAGAGAGCACTGGGTCACACTGCTGGGTATTATTACACAGGAGAGAGCACTGGGTCACACTGCTGGGTATTATTAAACAGGAGAGAGTGGGTCACACTGCTGGGTATTATTACACAGGAGAGAGCACTGGGTCACACTGCTGAGCATTATTACACAGGAGAGAGCACTGGTCACACTGCTGGGCAATATTACACAGGAGAGAGCACTGGGTAAACTGCTGGCAACGATTAATCAGGAGAAAGCACTGGGTCGCACTGCTGGGCATTATTGCACATGTGAGAGTATTGGTTCACATTGCTGGGCGTTATTACACAGGAGAGAGCACTGGGTAACACTGATGGGCATTATTACACAGCAGAGAGCACTGGGTAAACTGCTGGGCAAGATTGAAAAGGAAAGAGCACTGGGTC
This sequence comes from Carcharodon carcharias, assembly GCF_017639515.1. Lineage (NCBI taxonomy): Eukaryota > Metazoa > Chordata > Chondrichthyes > Lamniformes > Lamnidae > Carcharodon > Carcharodon carcharias. The sequence goes on from NC_054479.1 coordinate 3,777,679, forward strand.
ACACTGCTCGGCAATATTACCCAGGAGAGAGCACTGGGTCACACTGCTGGGCAATATTACACAGGAGAGAGCACTGGGTCACACTACTGGGTATTATTATACAGGAGAGAGCACTGGGTCACACTGCTGGTTTGATTACACAGGAGAGAGCACTAGGTCACACTGCTGGTTTTATTACACAGGAGAGAGCACTGGGTCACACTGCTGGGCTTTATTACACAGGAGCGTGCACTGGGTAACACTACTGGGTATTATTACACAGGAGAGAGCACTGGGTCACACTGCTGGGCGTTATTACACAGGAGAGAGCATTGGGTCTCACTGCTGGGTACTATTACTCAGGAGAGAGCACTGGGTCACACTGTTGGGCGTTATTAAACAGAAGGGAGCACTGGATCACATAGCTGGGTATTATTACACAGGAGAGAACACAGGGTCACACTGCTGGGCGTTATTACACAGGAGAGAGAACTGGGTCACACTGCTGGGCATTATTACACGGGAACGAGCAGGGTCACACTGCTGGGCATTATTACACAGGAGAGAGCACTGGGTCACACTGCTGTGCGTTATTACACAGGACAGAGCACTGGGTCACATTACTGGGTATTATTATACAGGAGAGAGCAATGGGTCACACTGCTGTGCACTATTACACAGGAGAGAGCACTGGGTCACACTGCTGGGTATTATTACACAGGAGAGAGCACTGGGTAAACGGCTGGGCATTATTTAAAAGGAGAGAGCACTGGGTCACACTGCTGGGCATTATTACACAGGAGAGAGCACTGGGTCACACTGCTGGGTGTTATTACACAGGAGAGAGCACTGGGTCACACTGCTGGGCATTATTACATAGGAGAGAGCACTGGGTCACACTGCTGGGCATTATTACACAGGAGAGAGCACTGGGTCACACTGCTGGGTATTATTACACAGGAGAGAGCACTCGGTCACACTGCTGGGTATTATTACACAGGAGAGAGCACTGGGTCACACTGCTGGGCGTTATTACACAGCAGAGAGCACTGGGTCACACGGATGGGCATTATTACACAGGAGAGAGCTCTGGGTCACACTGCTGGTCATTATTTAAAAGGAGAGAGCACTGGGTATCACTGCTGGACAATATTACACAGGTGAGAGCACTGGGTCACACTGCTGGGCAATATTACACAGGAGAAGCACTGGGTCACACTGCTGGTTATTATTACACAGGAGAGAGCACTGGGTCACACTGCTGGGTATTATTACACAGGAGAGAGCACTGGGTCACACTGCTGGGTATTATTACACAGGAGAGAGCACTGGGTCACACTGCTGGGTATTATTACACAGGAGAGAGCACTGGGTCACACTGCTGGGTATTATTAAACAGGAGAGAGAGGGTCACACTGCTGGGCGTTATTACACAGGAGAGAGCACTGGGTCACACTGCTGAGCATTATTACACAGGAGAGAGCACTGGTCACACTGCTGGGCAATATTACACAGGAGAGAGCACTGGGTAAACTGCTGGGAACGATTAATCAGGAGAAAGCACAGGGTCGCACTGCTGGGCATTATTGCACAGGAGAGAGTATTAGTTCACATTGCTGGGCGTTATTACACAGGAGAGAGCACTGGGTCACACTGCTGGGCACTATTACACAGGAGAGAGCACTGGGTAAAATGCTGGGCATTATTACACAGGAGAGATCACTGTGTCACACTGCTGGGCGTTATTACACAGAAGAGAGCACTGGGTCACACTGCTGGGCGTTATTACACAGGAGAGAGCACTGGGTCACACTGATGGGCATTATTACACAGCAGAGAGCACTGGGTAAACTGCTGGGCAAGATTGAAAAGGAAAGAGCACTGGGTCACACTGCTCGGCAATATTACCCAGGAGAGAGCACTGGGTCACACAGCTGGTCACTATTACACAGGAGAGAGCACTGGGTCACCCAGCTGGGCATTATTACACAGGAGAGAGCACTGGGTCACATTGCTGGGCACTATTACGCAGGAGAGAGCATTGGGTCACACTGCTGGGTATTATTACACAGGAGAGAGCACTGGGTCACACTGCTGGGCATTATTACAGTGGAGAGAGCACTGGGTCACACCGCTGGGCATTATTACACTGGAGAGAGCACTGGGTCACACTGCTGGGCATTATTACACAGGAGAGAGCACTGGGTCACATAGCTGGTCATTATTACACTGGAGAGAGCACTGTTCACACAGCTGGGCATTATTACACTGGAGAGAGCACTGGGTCACACTGCTGGGCATTATTACACAGGAGAGAGCACTGGGTCACACAGCTGGGCATTATTACACAGGAGGGAGCACTGGGTCACACAGCTGGCCATTATTACAGAGGAGAGAGCATTGGGTCACACTGCTGGGTATTATTACACAGGAGAGAGCACTGGGTCACACAGCTGGGTATTATTACACAGGAGAGAGCAGTCGGTCACGCAGCTGGGCACTATTACACAGGAGAGAGCACTGGGTCAAACTGCTGGGCGTTATTACACAGGAGAGAGCACTGGGTCACACTGCTGGGCTTTATTACACATGAGTGAGCACTGGGTCTCACTGCTGGGCACTTTTACACAGAAGAGAGCACTGGGTCACACTTTTTGGCGTTATTACACAGGAGAGAGCACTGGGTCTCACTGCTGGGCGTTATTACACAGGCGAGAGCAATGGGTCACACTGCTGGGCATTAATACACAGGAGAGAGCACTGGGTCACACTGCCGGGCACTATTACACAGGAGAGAGCACTGGGTCACACTGCTGGGCACTATTACACAGGAGAGAGCTCTGGGTCACACTGCTGGGCATTATTGCACAGTAGAGAGCACTGGGTCACACCGCTGGGCATTATTACACAGGAGAGGGCACTGGGTCACACAGCTGGTTATTATTTCACAGGAGAGAGCACTGGGTCACACAGCTGGGCACTATTACAGAGGAGAGAGCACTGGGTCACACTGCTGGGCGTTATTAAACAAGAGAGAGCACTTATTCACACTGCTGGGCACCGTTATACTGGAGAGAGCACTGGGTCACACTGCTGGGCATTATTACACAGGAGAGAGCACTGGGTCGCACTGCTGGGCGTTATTACACAGGAGAGACCACTGGGTCACACTGCTGGGCTTTATTACACATGACTGAGCACCGGGTCACACTGCTGGGCTTTATTACACATGAGTGAGCACTGGGTCTCACTGCTGGGCACTTTTACACAGGAGAGAGCACTGGGTCACACCTTTTGGCGTTATTACACAGGAGAGAGCACTGGGTCTCACTGCTGGGCATTATTACACAGGCAAGAGCAATGGGTCACACTGCTGGGCATTAATACACAGGAGAGAGCACTGGGTCACACTGCTGGGCACTATTACACAGGAGAGAGCACTGGGTCACACTGCTGGGCACTATTACACAGGAGAGAGCTCTGGGTCACACTGCTGGGCATTATTGCACAGTAGAGAGCACTGGGTCACACCGCTGGGCATTATTACACTGGAGAGGGCACTGGGTCACACAGCTGGTTATTATTTCACAGGAGAGAGCACTGGGTCACACAGCTGGGCACTATTACAGAGGAGAGAGCACTGGGTCACACTGCTGGGCGTTATTACACAAGAGAGAGCACTTATTCACACTGCTGGGCACCGTTACACTGGAGAGAGCACTGGGTCACACTGCTGGGCATTATTACACAGGAGAGAGCACTGGGTCACACTGCTGGGCATTATTACACAGGAAAGAGCACTGGGTCACACAGCTGGGCATTATTTCACTGGAGAGAGCACTGGGTCACACCGCTGGGCCTTATTACACAGGAGAGAGCACTGGGTCACACAGCTGGTCACTATTACACAGGAGAGAGCACTGGGTCACCCAGCTGGGCATTATTACACAGGAGAGAGCACTGGGTCACATTGCTGGGCACTATTACGCAGGAGAGAGCACTGGGTCACACTGCTGGGTATTATTACACAGGAGAGAGCACTGGGTCACACTGCTGGGCATTATTACAGTGGAGAGAGCACTGGGTCACACCGCTGGGCATTATTACACTGGAGAGAGCACTGGGTCACACTGCTGGGCATTATTACACAGGAGAGAGCACTGGGTCACATAGCTGGTCATTATTACACTGGAGAGAGCACTGTTCACACAGCTGGGCATTATTACACTGGAGAGAGCACTGGGTCACACTGCTGGGCATTATTACACAGGAGAGAGCACTGGGTCACACAGCTGGGCATTATTACACAGGAGGGAGCACTGGGTCACACAGCTGGCCATTATTACAGAGGAGAGAGCATTGGGTCACACTGCTGGGTATTATTACACAGGAGAGAGCACTGGGTCACACAGCTGGGTATTATTACACAGGAGAGAGCACTCGGTCACGCAGCTGGGCACTATTACACAGGAGAGACCACTGGGTCACACTGTTGGGCACTATTACACAGGAGAGTGCACTGGGTAACACTGCTGGGCACCGTTACACTGGAGAGAGCACTGGGTCACACTGCTGGGCATTATTACACAGGAGAGAGCACTGGGTCACACAGCTGGGCATTATTACACTGGAGAGAGCACTGGGTCACACTGCTGGGTATTATTACACAGGAGAGAGCACTGGGTCACACTTCTGGGCATTATTACACTGGAGAGAGCACTGGGTCACACTGCTGGGCATTATTACACTGGAGAGAGCACTGGGTCACACTGCTTGGAATTATTACACAGGAGAGAACACTGGGTCACACTGCTGGGCATTATTACACAGGAGAGAGCACTGGGTCACACTGCTGGGCTTTATTACACATGAGTGAGCACTGGGTCTCACTGCTGGGCTTTATTACACAGGAGAGAGCACTGGTTCACACTGCTGGGCTTTATTACACATGAGTGAGCACTGGGTCTCACTGCTGGGCACATTTACACAGGAGAGAGCACTGGGTCACACTTTTTGGCGTTATTACACAGGGGAGAGCACTGGGTCTCACTGCTGGGCGTTATTACTCAGGCGAGAGCAATGGGTCTCACTGCTGGGCACTTTTACACAGGAGAGAGCACTGGGTCACACTTTCTGGCGTTATTACACAGGAGAGAGCACTGGGTCTCACTGCTGGGCGTTATTACACAGGAGAGAGCACTGGGTCACACTTTTTGGCGTTATTACACAGGAGAGAGCACTGGGTCTCACTGCTGGGCGTTATTACACAGGAGAGAGCACTGGGTCACACTGCTGGGCACTATTACACAGGAGAGAGCACTGGGTCACACTGCTGGGCACTATTACACAGGAGAGAGCTCTGGGTCACACTGCTGGGAATTATTACACTGGAGAGAACACTGAGTCACGCTGCTTGGAATTATTACACAGGAGAGAACGCTGGGTCACACTGCTGGGCATTATTACACAGGAGAGAGCACTGGGTCGCACAGCTGGGCACTATTACACAGGAGAGAGCACTGGGTTACACTGCTGCGCATTATTACACAGGAGAGAGCACTGGGTCACACTGCCGGGCATTATTACAAAGGAGAGAGCACTGGGTCACACAGCTGGGCATTATTACACTGGAGAGAGCCTTGGGTCACACTGCTGGGCACTATTACACAGGAGAGTGCCCTGGGTCACACAGATGGACACTATTACACAGGAGAGAGCACTGGGTCCCACAGCTGGGCATTATTACACAGGAGAGTGCTCTGGGTCACACTGCTGGGCACTATTACACAGGAGAGAGCATTGGGTCACACTGCTGGGCATTATTACACAGGAGAGAGCACTGGGTCACACTGCTGGGCATTATTACACTGGAGAGAGGACTGGGTCACACTGCTGGGCATTATTACACTGGAGAGAAAACTGGGTCACACTGCTGGACATTATAACACATGAGAGAGCACTGGGTCACACAGCTGGGCATTATTACACTGGAGAGAGCACTGGGTCACACTGCTGGGCATTATTACACAGGAGAGAGCACTGGGTCACACTGCTGGGTATTATTACACAGGAGAGAGAACTGGGTCAAACTGCTGGGCATTATTACAGTGGAGAGAGCACTGTTCACACAGCTGGGCATTATTACACTGGAGAGAGCACTGGGTCACACTGCTGGGCATTATTACACAGGAGAGAGCACTGGGTCACACAGCTGGGCATTATTACACAGGAGGGAGCACTGGGTCACACAGCTGGGCACTATTACAGAGGAGAGAGCACTGGGTCACACTGCTGGGCGTTATTACACAAGAGAGAGCACTGGGTCACCCAGCTGGGCATTATTACACAGGAGAGAGCACTGGGTCACATTGCTGGGCACTATTACGCAGGAGAGAGCACTGGGTCACACTGCTGGGTACTATTACACAGGAGAGAGCACTGGGTCACACTGCTGGGCACTATTACAGTGGAGAGAGCACTGGGTCACACCGCTGGGCATTATTACACAGGAGAGAGCACTGGGTCACACAGCTGGGCATTATTACACAGGAGAGAGCACTGGGCTCACACTAGCTGGTATTATTACACTGGAGAGAGCACTGGTCACACAGCTGGGCATTATTACACTGGAGAGAGCACTGGGTCACACTGCTGGGCATTATTACACTGGAGAGAGCACTGGGTCACACTGCTGGGCATTATTACACAGGAGAGAGCACTGGGTCACACTGCTGGCCATTATTACAGAGGAGAGAGCACTGGGTCACACTGCTGGGCTTTATTACACAGGAGAGAGCACTGGGTCACACAGCTGGGTATTATTACACAGGAGAGAGCACTCGGTCACGCAGCTGGGCACTATTACACAGGAGAGACCACTGGGTCACACTGTTGGGCACTATTACACAGGAGAGTGCACTGGGTAACACTGCTGGGCACCGTTACACTGGAGAGAGCACTGGGTCACACTGCTGGGCATTATTACACAGGAGAGAGCACTGGGTCACACAGCTGGGCATTATTACACTGGAGAGAGCACTGGGTCACACTGCTGGGTATTATTACACAGGAGAGAGCACTGGGTCACACTGCTGGGCATTATTACACTGGAGAGAGCACTGGGTCACACTGCTGGGCATTATTACACTGGAGAGAGCACTGGGTCACACTGCTTGGAATTATTACACAGGAGAGAACACTGGGTCACACTGCTGGGCATTATTACACAGGAGAGAGCACTGGGTCACACTGCTGGGCTTTATTACACATGAGTGAGCACTGGGTCTCACTGCTGGGCTTTATTACACAGGAGAGAGCACTGGGTCACACTGCTGGTCTTTATTACACATGAGTGAGCACTGGGTCTCACTGCTGGGCACATTTACACAGGAGAGAGCACTGGGTCACACTTTTTGGCGTTATTACACAGGGGAGAGCACTGGGTCTCACTGCTGGGCGTTATTACTCAGGCGAGAGCAATGGGTCTCACTGCTGGGCACTTTTACACAGGAGAGAGCACTGGGTCACACTTTCTGGCGTTATTACACAGGAGAGAGCACTGGGTCTCACTGCTGGGCGTTATTACACAGGAGGGAGCACTGGGTCACACTTTTTGGCGTTATAACACAGGAGAGAGCACTGGGTCTCACTGCTGGGCGTTATTACACAGGAGAGAGCACTGGGTCACACTGCTGGGCACTATTACACAGGAGAGAGCACTGGGTCACACTGCTGGGCACTATTACACAGGAGAGAGCTCTGGGTCACACTGCTGGGAATTATTACACTGGAGAGACCACTGAGTCACGCTGCTTGGAATTATTACACAGGAGAGAACACTGGGTCACACTGCTGGGCATTATTACACAGGAGAGAGCACTGGGTCGCACAGCTGGGCACTATTACACAGGAGAGAGCACTGGGTTACACTGCTGCGCATTATTACACAGGAGAGAGCACTGGGTCACACTGCCGGGCATTATTACAAAGGAGAGAGCACTGGGTCACACAGCTGGGCATTATTACACTGGAGAGAGCCTTGGGTCACACTGCTGGGCACTATTACACAGGAGAGTGCCCTGGGTCACACAGATGGACACTATTACACAGGAGAGAGCACTGGGTCCCACAGCTGGGCATTATTACACAGGAGAGTGCTCTGGGTCACACTGCTGGGCACTATTACACAGGAGAGAGCATTGGGTCACACTGCTGGGCATTATTACACAGGAGAGTGCACTGGGTCACACTGCTGGGCATTATTACACTGGAGAGAGGACTGGGTCACACTGCTGGGCATTATTACACTGGAGAGAAAACTGGGTCACACTGCTGGACATTATAACACATGAGAGAGCACTGGGTCACACAGCTGGGCATTATTACACAGGAGAGAGCACTGGGTCACACAGCTGGGCATTATTACACTGGAGAGAGCACTGGGTCACACTGCTGGGCATTATTACACAGGAGAGAGCACTGGGTCACACTGCTGGGTATTATTACACAGGAGAGAGAACTGGGTCACACTGCTGGGCATTATTAGACAGGACAGAGCACTGGGTCGCACTGCTGGGCGTTATTAAACAGGAGAGAGCACTGGGTCACACTGCTGGGCTTTATTACACATGAGTGAGCACTGGGTCTCACTGCTGGGCACTTTTACACAGGAGAGAGCACTGGGTCACACTTTTTGGCGTTATTACACAGGAGAGAGCACTGGGTCTCACTGCTGGGCGTTATTACACAGGCGAGAGCAATGGGTCACACTGCTGGGCATTATAACACAGGAGAGAGCACTGGGTCACACAGCTGGGCATTATTACACAGGAGAGAGCACTGGGTCACACAGCTGGGCATTATTACACTGGAGAGAGCACTGGGTCACACTGCAGGGCAGTATTACACAGGAGAGAGCACTGGGTCACACTTTTTGGCGTTATTACACAGGAGAGAGCACTGGGTCTCACTGCTGGGCGTTATTACACAGGCGAGAGCAATGGGTCACACTGCTGGGCATTAATACACAGGAGAGAGCACTGGGTCACACTGCTGGGCACTATTACACAGGAGAGAGCACTGGGTCACACTGCTGGGCACTATTACACAGGAGAGAGCTCTGGGTCACACTGCTGGGCATTATTGCACAGTAGAGAGCACTGGGTCACACCGCTGGGCATTATTACACAGGAGAGGGCACTGGGTCACACAGCTGGTTATTATTTCACAGGAGAGAGCACTGGGTCTCACAGCTGGGCACTATTACAGAGGAGAGAGCACTGGGTCACACTGCTGGGCGTTATTACACATGAGTGAGCACTGGGTCTCACTGCTGGGCACATTTACACAGGAGAGAGCACTGGGTCACACTTTTTGGCGTTATTACACAGGGGAGAGCACTGGGTCTCAGTGCTGGGCGTTATTACTCAGGCGAGAGCAATGGGTCTCACTGCTGGGCACTTTTACACAGGAGAGAGCACTGGGTCACACTTTCTGGCGTTATTACACAGGAGAGAGCACTGGGTCTCACTGCTGGGCGTTATTACACAGGAGGGAGCACTGGGTCACACTTTTTGGCGTTATTACACAGGAGAGAGCACTGGGTCTCACTGCTGGGCGTTATTACACAGGAGAGAGCACTGGGTCACACTGCTGGGCACTATTACACAGGAGAGAGCACTGGGTCACACTGCTGGGCACTATTACACAGGAGAGAGCTCTGGGTCACACTGCTGGGAATTATTACACTGGAGAGACCACTGAGTCACGCTGCTTGGAATTATTACACAGGAGAGAACACTGGGTCACACTGCTGGGCATTATTACACAGGAGAGAGCACTGGGTCGCACAGCTGGGCACTATTACACAGGAGAGAGCACTGGGTTACACTGCTGCGCATTATTACACAGGAGAGAGCACTGGGTCACACTGCCGGGCATTATTACAAAGGAGAGAGCACTGGGTCACACAGCTGGGCATTATTACACTGGAGAGAGCCTTGGGTCACACTGCTGGGCACTATTACACAGGAGAGTGCCCTGGGTCACACAGATGGACACTATTACACAGGAGAGAGCACTGGGTCCCACAGCTGGGCATTATTACACAGGAGAGTGCTCTGGGTCACACTGCTGGGCACTATTACACAGGAGAGAGCATTGGGTCACACTGCTGGGCATTATTACACAGGAGAGTGCACTGGGTCACACTGCTGGGCATTATTACACATGAGAGAGGACTGGGTCACACTGCTGGGCATTATTACACTGGAGAGAAAACTGGGTCACACTGCTGGGTATTATTACACAGGAGAGAGCACTGGGTCACACTGCGGGGCATTATTACAGTGGAGAGAGCACTGGGTCACACCGCTGGGCATTATTACACTGGAGAGAGCACTGGGTCACACTGCTGGGCATTATTACACAGGAGAGAGCACTGGGTCACGTAGCTGGTCATTATTACACTGGTGAGAGCACTGTTCACACAGCTGGGCATTATTACACAGGAGAGAGCACTGGGTCACACAGCTGGGCATTATTACACAGGAGGGAGCACTGGGTCACACAGCTGGCCATTGTTACAGAGGAGAGAGCATTGGGTCACACTGCTGGGTATTATTACACAGGAGAGAGCACTGGGTCACACAGCTGGGTATTATTACACAGGGGAGAGCACTCGGTCACGCAGCTGGGCACTATTACACAGGAGAGAGCACTGGGTCAAACTGCTGGGCGTTATTACACAGGAGAGAGCACTGGGTCACACTGCTGGGCTTTATTACACATGAGTGAGCACTGGGTCACACTGCAGGGCAGTATTACACAGGAGAGAGCACTGGGTCACACTTTTTGGCGTTATTACACAGGAGAGAGCACTGGGTCTCACTGCTGGGCGTTATTACACAGGCGAGAGCAATGGGTCACACTGCTGGGCATTAATACACAGGAGAGAGCACTGGGTCACACTGCTGGGCACTATTACACAGGAGAGAGCACTGGGTCACACTGCTGGGCACTATTACACAGGAGAGAGCTCTGGGTCACACTGCTGGGCATTATTGCACAGTAGAGAGCACTGGGTCACACCGCTGGGCATTATTACACAGGAGAGGGCACTGGGTCACACAGCTGGTTATTATTTCACAGGAGAGAGCACTGGGTCACACAGCTGGGCACTATTACAGAGGAGAGAGCACTGGGTCACACTGCTGGGCGTTATTACACAAGAGAGAGCACTTATTCACACTGCTGGGCACCGTTATACTGGAGAGAGCACTGGGTCACACTGCTGGGCATTATTACACAGGAGAGAGCACTGGGTCGCACTGCTGGGCGTTATTACACAGGAGAGAGCACTGGGTCACACTGCTGGGCTTTATTACACATGAGTGAGCACTGGGTCACACTGCTGGGCTTTATTACACATGAGTGAGCACTCGGTCTCACTGCTGGGCACTTTTACACAGGAGAGAGCACTGGGTCACACCTTTTGGCGTTATTACACAGGAGAGAGCACTGGGTCTCACTGCTGGGCATTATTACACAGGCGAGAGCAATGGGTCACACTGCTGGGCATTAATACACAGGAGAGAGCACTGGGTCACACTGCTGGGCACTATTACACAGGAGAGAGCACTGGGTCACACTGCTGGGCACTATTACACAGGAGAGAGCTCTGGGTCACACCGCTGGGCATTATTACACTGGAAAGGGCACTGGGTCACACAGCTGGTTATTATTTCACAGGAGAGAGCACTGGGTCACACAGCTGGGCACTATTACAGAGGAGAGAGCACTTAGTCACACTGCTGGGCACGTATACACTGGAGAGAGCACTGGGTCACACTGCTGGGCACTATTACACTGGAGAGAGCACTGGGTCACACTGCTGAGCGTTATTACACAGGATAGAGCACTGGGTCACACTGCTGGGCATTATTGCACAGGAGAGAGCACTGGGTCACACTGCTGGGTATTATTGCACAGGAGAGAGCACTGGGTCACACTGCTGGGTACCATTTCACAGGAGAGAGCACTGGGTCACACAGCTGGTCACTATTACAGAGGAGAGAGCACTGGGTCACCCAGCTGGGCGTTATTACACAGGAGAGAGCACTGGGTCACACTGCTGGGCACCTATTACGCAGGAGAGAGCATTGGGTCACACTGCTGGGTATTATTACACAGGAGAGAGCACTGGGTCACACTGCTGGGCATTATTACACAGGAGAGAGCACTGGGTCACACAGCTGGGCATTATTTCACTGGAGAGAGCACTGGGTCACACTGCTGGGCATTATTACACAGGAGAGAGCACTGGGTCACATAGCTGGTCATTATTACACTGGTGAGAGCACTGTTCACACAGCTGGGCATTATTACACAGGAGAGAGCACTGGGTCACACAGCTGGGCATTATTACACAGGAGGGAGCACTGGGTCACACAGCTGGCCATTGTTACAGAGGAGAGAGCATTGGGTCACACTGCTGGGTATTATTACACAGGAGAGAGCACTGGGTCACACAGCTGGGTATTATTACACAGGGGAGAGCACTCGGTCACGCAGCTGGGCACTATTACACAGGAGAGAGCACTGGGTCAAACTGCTGGGCGTTATTACACAGGAGAGAGCACTGGGTCACACTGCTGGGCTTTATTACACATGAGTGAGCACTGGGTCTCACTGCTGGGCACTTTTACACAGAAGAGAGCACTGGGTCACACTTTTTGGCGTTATTACACAGGAGAGAGCACTGGGTCTCACTGCTGGGCGTTATTACACAGGCGAGAGCAATGGGTCACACTGCTGGGCATTAATACACAGGAGAGAGCACTGGGTCATACTGCTGGGCACTATTACACAGGAGAGAGCACTGGGTCACACAGCTGGGCATTATTACACTGGAGAGAGCACTGGGTCACACTGCTGGGCAGTATTACACAGGAGAGAGCACTGGGTCACACTTTTTGGCGTTATTACACAGGAGAGAGCACTGGGTCTCACTGCTGGGCGTTATTACACAGGCGAGAGCAATGGGTCACACTGCTGGGCATTAATACACAGGAGAGAGCACTGGGTCACACTGCTGGGCACTATTACACAGGAGAGAGCACTGGGTCACACTGCTGGGCACTATTACACAGGAGAGAGCTCTGGGTCACACTGCTGGGCATTATTGCACAGTAGAGAGCACTGGGTCACACCGCTGGGCATTATTACACAGGAGAGGGCACTGGGTCACACAGCTGGTTATTATTTCACAGGAGAGAGCACTGTGTCACACAGCTGGGCACTATTACAGAGGAGAGAGCACTGGGTCACACTGCTGGGCTTTATTACACATGAGTGAGCACTGGGTCTCACTGCTGGGCACTTTTACACAGAAGAGAGCACTGGGTCACACTTTTTGGCGTTATTACACAGGAGAGAGCACTGGGTCTCACTGCTGGGCGTTATTACACAGGCGAGAGCAATGGGTCACACTGCTGGGCATTAATACACAGGAGAGAGCACTGGGTCATACTGCTGGGCACTATTACACAGGAGAGAGCACTGGGTCACACAGCTGGGCATTATTACACTGGAGAGAGCACTGGGTCACACTGCTGGGCAGTATTACACAGGAGAGAGCACTGGGTCACACTTTTTGGCGTTATTACACAGGAGAGAGCACTGGGTCTCACTGCTGGGCGTTATTACACAGGCGAGAGCAATGGGTCACACTGCTGGGCATTAATACACAGGAGAGAGCACTGGGTCACACTGCTGGGCACTATTACACAGGAGAGAGCACTGGGTCACACTGCTGGGCACTATTACACAGGAGAGAGCTCTGGGTCACACTGCTGGGCATTATTGCACAGTAGAGAGCACTGGGTCACACCGCTGGGCATTATTACACAGGAGAGGGCACTGGGTCACACAGCTGGTTATTATTTCACAGGAGAGAGCACTGTGTCACACAGCTGGGCACTATTACAGAGGAGAGAGCACTGGGTCACACTGCTGGGCGTTATTACACAAGAGAGAGCACTTATTCACACTGCTGGGCACCGTTATACTGGAGAGAGCACTGGGTCACACTGCTGGGCATTATTACACAGGAGAGAGCACTGGGTCGCACTGCTGGGCGTTATTACACAGGAGAGAGCACTGGGTCACACTGCTGGGCTTTATTACACATGAGTGAGCACTGGGTCACACTGCTGGGCTTTATTACACATGAGTGAGCACTGGGTCTCACTGCTGGGCACTTTTACACAGGAGAGAGCACTGGGTCACACCTTTTGGCGTTATTACACAGGAGAGAGCACTGGGTCTCACTGCTGGGCATTATTACACAGGCGAGAGCAATGGGTCACACTGCTGGGCATTAATACACAGGAGAGAGCACTGGGTCACACTGCTGGGCACTATTACACAGGAGAGAGCACTGGGTCACACTGCTGGGCACTATTACACAGGAGAGAGCTCTGGGTCACACTGCTGGGCATTATTGCACAGTAGAGAGCACTGGGTCACACCGCTGGGCATTATTACACTGGAGAGGGCACTGGGTCACACAGCTGGTTATTATTTCACAGGAGAGAGCACTGGGTCACACAGCTGGGCACTATTACAGAGGAGAGAGCACTGGGTCACACTGCTGGGCGTTATTACACAAGAGAGAGCACTTATTCACACTGCTGGGCACCGTTACACTGGAGAGAGCACTGGGTCACACTGCTGGGCATTATTACACAGGAGAGAGCACTGGGTCACACTGCTGGGCATTATTACACAGGAAAGAGCACTGGGTCACACAGCTGGGCATTATTTCACTGGAGAGAGCACTGGGTCACACCGCTGGGCATTATTACACAGGAGAGAGCACTGGGTCACACTGCTGGGCACCATTACACAGGAGAGAGCACTGGGTCACACAGCTGGTCACTATTACACAGGAGAGAGCACTGGGTCACCCAGCTGGGCATTATTACACAGGAGAGAGCACTGGGTCACATTGCTGGGCACTATTACGCAGGAGAGAGCATTGGGTCACACTGCTGGGTATTATTACACAGGAGAGAGCACTGGGTCACACTGCGGGGCATTATTACAGTGGAGAGAGCACTGGGTCACACCGCTGGCATTATTACACTGGAGAGAGCACTGGGTCACACTGCTGGGCATTATTACACAGGAGAGAGCACTGGGTCACATAGCTGGTCATTATTACACTGGAGAGAGCACTGTTCACACAGCTGGGCATTATTACACTGGAGAGAGCACTGGGTCACACTGCTGGGCATTATTACACAGGAGAGAGCACTGGGTCACACAGCTGGGCATTATTACACAGGAGGGAGCACTGGGTCACACAGCTGGCCATTATTACAGAGGAGAGAGCATTGGGTCACACTGCTGGGTATTATTACACAGGAGAGAGCACTGGGTCACACAGCTGGGTATTATTACACAGGGGAGAGCAGTCGGTCACGCAGCTGGGCACTATTACACAGGAGAGAGCACTGGGTCAAACTGCTGGGCGTTATTACACAGGAGAGAGCACTGGGTCACACTGCTGGGCTTTATTACACATGAGTGAGCACTGGGTCTCACTGCTGGGCACTTTTACACAGAAGAGAGCACTGGGTCACACTTTTTGGCGTTATTACACAGGAGAGAGCACTGGGTCTCACTGCTGGGCGTTATTACACAGGCGAGAGCAATGGGTCACACTGCTGGGCATTAATACACAGGAGAGAGCACTGGGTCACACTGCTGGGCACTATTACACAGGAGAGAGCACTGGGTCACACTGCTGGGCACTATTACACAGGAGAGAGCTCTGGGTCACACTGCTGAGCATTATTGCACAGTAGAGAGCACTGGGTCACACCGCTGGGCATTATTACACAGGAGAGGGCACTGGGTCACACAGCTGGTTATTATTTCACAGGAGAGAGCACTGGGTCACACAGCTGGGCACTATTACAGAGGAGAGAGCACTGGGTCACACTGCTGGGCGTTATTACACAAGAGAGAGCACTTATTCACACTGCTGGGCACCGTTATACTGGAGAGAGCACTGGGTCACACTGCTGGGCATTATTACACAGGAGAGAGCACTGGGTCGCACTGCTGGGCGTTATTACACAGGAGAGAGCACTGGGTCACACTGCTGGGCTTTATTACACATGAGTGAGCACTGGGTCACACTGCTGGGCATTATTACACATGAGTGAGCACTGGGTCTCACTGCTGGGCACTTTTACACAGGAGAGAGCACTGGGTCACACCTTTTGGCGTTATTACACAGGAGAGAGCACTGGGTCTCACTGCTGGGCATTATTACACAGGCGAGAGCAATGGGTCACACTGCTGGGCATTAATACACAGGAGAGAGCACTGGGTCACACTGCTGGGCACTATTACACAGGAGAGAGCACTGGGTCACACTCCTGGGCACTATTACACAGGAAAGAGCACTGGGTCACACAGCTGGGCATTATTTCACTGGAGAGAGCACTGGGTCACACCGCTGGGCATTATTACACAGGAGAGAGCACTGGGTCACACTGCTGGGCACCATTACACAGGAGAGAGCACTGGGTCACACAGCTGGTCACTATTACACAGGAGAGAGCACTGGGTCACCCAGCTGGGCATTATTACACAGGAGAGAGCACTGGGTCACATTGCTGGGCACTATTACACAGGAGAGAGCACTGGGTCACACTGCTGGGTATTATTACACAGGAGAGAGCACTGGGTCACACTGCTGGGCATTATTACAGTGGAGAGAGCACTGGGTCACACCGCTGGGCATTATTACACTGGAGAGAGCACTGGGTCACACTGCTGGGCATTATTACACAGGAGAGAGCACTGGGTCACATAGCTGGTCATTATTACACTGGAGAGAGCACTGTTCACACAGCTGGGCATTATTACACTGGAGAGAGCACTGGGTCACACTGCTGGGCATTATTACACAGGAGAGAGCACTGGGTCACACAGCTGGGCATTATTACACAGGAGGGAGCACTGGGTCACACAGCTGGCCATTATTACAGAGGAGAGAGCATTGGGTCACACTGCTGGGTATTATTACACAGGAGAGAGCACTGGGTCACACAGCTGGGTATTATTACACAGGAGAGAGCACTCGGTCACGCAGCTGGGCACTATTACACAGGAGAGAGCACTGGGTCACACTGTTGGGCACTATTACACAGGAGAGTGCACTGGGTAACACAGCTGGGCACCGTTACACTGGAGAGAGCACTGGGTCACACTGCTGGGCATTATTACACAGGAGAGAGCACTGGGTCACACAGCTGGGCATTATTACTCTGGAGAGAGCACTGGGTCACACTGCTGGGTATTATTACACAGGAGAGAGCACTGGGTCACACAGCTGGGCATTATTACACTGGAGAGAGCACTGGGTCACACTGCTGGGCATTATTACACTGGAGAGAGCACTGGGTCACACTGCTTGGAATTATTACACAGGAGAGAACACTGGGTCACACTGCTGGGCATTATTACACAGGAGAGAGCACTGGGTCACACTGCTGGGCTTTATTACACATGAGTGAGCACTGGGTCTCACTGCTGGGCTTTATTACACAGGAGAGAGCACTGGGTCACACTGCTGGGCTTTATTACACATGAGTGAGCACTGGGTCTCACTGCTGGGCACTATTACACAGGAGAGAGCACTGGGTCTCACTGCTGGGCTT
Source organism: Carcharodon carcharias (assembly GCF_017639515.1). NCBI lineage: Eukaryota > Metazoa > Chordata > Chondrichthyes > Lamniformes > Lamnidae > Carcharodon > Carcharodon carcharias. Next base: position 3,795,393 of record NC_054479.1, read on the forward strand.
TATTACACATGAGTGAGCACTGGGTCTCACTGCTGGGCACTATTACACAGGAGAGAGCACTGGGTCACACTGCTGGGCAGTATTACACAGTAGAGATCACTGGGTCACACTGCTGGGCAATATTACACAGGAGAGAGCACTGGGTCACACTGTTGGGCACTATTACACAGGAGAGAGCACTGGGTCACACTTCTAGGCACCGTTACACAGGAGAGAGCACTGGGTCACACTGTTGGGCGTTATTACAAAGGAGAGAGCACTGGGTCACACTTCTGGGCGTTATTACAAAGGAGAGAGCACTGGGTCACACTTCTGGGCGTTATTACAAAGGAGAGAGCACTGGGTCACACTTCTGGGCATTATTACAGAGGAGAGAGCACTGGGTCACACTTCTGGGCACAGTTACACAGGAGAGAGCACTGGGTCACACTACTGGGTATTATTACACAGGAGAGAGCACTGGGTCGCACTGCTCGTGACCGTTACACAGGAGAGAGCACTGGGTCACACTGCTGGGTAATATTACACAGGAGAGAGCACTGGGTCACACTGCTGTGCATTATTACTCAGGAGAGAGCACTGCATCACACTGCTGGGCGGTATTACACAGGAGAGAGCACTGGGTCACACTGCTGGGCACTATTACACCGGAGAGAGCACTGGGTCACACTGCTGGGCGTTATTACACAGGAGAGAGCACTGGGTCACACTGCTGGGTGTTATTACACAGGAGAGAGTACTGGGTCACACTGCTGGGCATTATTTAACAGGAGAGAGCTCTGGGTTACACTGCTGGGCATTATTACACAGGAGAGATAACTGGGTCGCACTGCTGGGCACTATTACACAGGAGAGAGCACTGGGTCACACTGCTGGGCATTATTGCACAGTAGAGAGCACTGGGTCACACTGCTGGGCATTATTACACAGGAGAGAGCACTGGGTCACACTGCTGGGCATTATTGCACAGTAGAGAGTACTGGGTCACACTGCTGGGCATTATTACACAGGAGAGAGCGCTGGGTCACACAGCTGGGTATTATTTCACAGTAGAGAGCACTGGGTCGCACAGCTGGGCACTATTACACAGGAGAGAGCACTGGGTCACACTGCCGGGCGTTATTACACAGGAGAGACCACTGGGTCACACTGCTGGGCACCGTTACACTGGAGAGAGCACTGGGTCACACAGCTGGGCATTATTACACTGGAGAGAGCACTGGGTCACACAGCTGGGCATTATTACACTGGAGAGAGCACTGGGTCACACTGCTGGGCATTATTACACAGGAGAGAGCACTGGGTCACACAGCTGGGCATTATTACACAGGAGAGAGCACTGGGTCACACAGCTGGGGATTATTACACAGGAGAGAGCACTGGGTCACACTGCTGGTTATTATTACACAGGAGAGAGCACTGGGTCACACTGCTGGGTATTATTACACAGGAGAGAGTACTGGGTCACACAGCTGGGCACTATTACACAGGAGAGAGCACTGGGTCACACTGATGGGCATTATTACACAGGAGAGAGCACTGGGTAACACTGCTGGGCACCGTTACACTGGAGAGAGTACTGGGTCACACAGCTGGGCATTATTACACAGGAGAGAGCACTGGGTCACACAGCTGGGCATTATTACACAGGAGAGAGCACTGGGTCACACTGCTGGGCATTATTACACAGGAGAGAGCATTGGGTCACACTGTACAATGGTCCTGGGTACTTGGATCACAGGAAAAGCGAGTGAGCCAATTATTATATTTTAATTTGGAATAACTTGTCAGGCTTCTGATAAGGCTGACAATTATCTCCACTGGCTTTCAATGAGTGTGGACTTTGACTGCCAAGTTGTGTGAAAGTATCCTGAGATGATGTTCAGTGATGTTGTGTATTGCACCAGTGCAGAAATTTAGATGTAGAATTTTAGATAAATACAATGGCTTTAGTGCTTCAGGATTTTAGCACACAATGCAGGCTGACACTATCATTGTACTGAGAAATGCTGCACTGTTGGAGGTGCCTTATTTCTCTCTGCATTCAGGAAATAACTAATCCCACTGCTGGAAGACAAACAGCAGAGTTTTCTCCGATGCCCCGGCTAATATTTATCCCTCAAACAGCATCACTAACAGCCAACAAGATTAATAGGTCATTTAGCTCTGTGATGTGTGTGTGGGATCTTGTTGTGCATAATTTGACTGGCGCTTTTCCTGCATTACAACAGTGACCACACTTCATTCAGAGTGCTCCATTCACCGTAGAATGGTTTGGGATGTCCTGAGGTCATGATAGTCACTATATAAATGCCAGTTCTTTCATTGGAGGCAACACTGGTCTTGCAACAAGTGGAGTGACAGAGCCAAGCATTGCTAATTAAATGGAGTAGTCATGCTCGAAATGCAGATAGAGTTTTGATGTGTTTATCAACTCCTGGGATTGATAAATTGCTGAGTTTGGCAAGTGTTGTTGGGGAATTGATTGGGTTTGCGGCCTATGCGTCTGGTGCCAGCTTAACATTCAGTTGGCATTAATACTTGTTTCATTTGCTTCCAATACTAATATTTTTATGTGTCACATGTCGAATAAAGTACTTACCTCACTGGCTTTGGGATGTCCTGAAATACAAGTTATTTATTTTCCTTTTTTAAAAAATTCTTGTACAGGATGCGAGTGTTAAAGTCTGGTCCAGCTTTTATTGACCATTCCTCATTACCCTCAAGAAGGTGGTGGTGAGCCGCAGCCTTGAATAGAACTCAATGGCTTGTTAGGCCATTTCAGAAGGCAGTTAAGAATCAATCACATTGCCCTATGTCTTGTGTCACATGAATGCGCTAGAAATGCTGCCTAGAGTGGATAAGTCACCTGGTCTGGATGGCTTATATCTCAGGTTGCTAAAGGAAGTGGCTGGCGGTGGAGATAGAGGGAGGGTTTGACTTTACTAATTTTCTATAGATATGTGGGAGGTGCCAGAGGATTGGAGAGTGGCAAATAAGACACCCTTATTCAATAAAGGGTGTAAGGACATTCCTGGTAAATACAGTTTAACATCAGTGGTGGGTAAGGTTTCAGAAACAATAATCAGGAAAAATCAACATACACTTGGAGAGGTTCGAGTTAATTAAGGAGAGGCAGATCGTGCTTGACTAAATGAATTTTTTGATGAAGTAACAGAGAAGATTGATGAAGGGAATGTGGTGGATGTTGTCTATAGAGATTTTAAGAAAATATTTGACAAAGCACCGCAAGGAAGACTGGTTAACAAAATTGAGGCTTATGGGATAGGAGGGTCAGTGTCAACCTGGATAAAAAATTGGCTTAAGGACAGAAAAGAGTGAATCATGGTAGATAGTTGTTTTTCAGACTGGAGGATGGTAGACAGTGGTGTTCCCCTAAGACCACTGCATTTTAGATGTATATGAATGAATTGGATATTAGAATATTGAGTAACGTTTCAAAATTTGCCAGGTACCAAACTTGGAGGAATGGCAAACAGTGAAGATGATACCAATCAACTGCAACAGGACATAAATAGGCTAGCAAAATGGGCAGACAAGTGGCAGATGGAATTTAATACAGAGAAATGGGAAGTGATATATTTTGGTAGAAGGGATGGGGGGAGGAAAAATAGACTCAATGGCACAGGTCTAAAGAGTGTGTAGGAACAGAGTGGGGCTTCATGTGCATCAATCTTTGAGAGAGTGGTTAGAAAAGCATATGGGGTCTTGGGCTTCATAAATAGAGGGACTGAGTACAAAACAGGGAGGTTATGCTGAACCTTTATAAAGCTCTGGTTAGACCACAACTTGAGTATTGTGTCCAGTCCTTGAGAGGGTGCAGAGGAGATTTACCAGAACGGTTCCAGGGATGAGGGATTTTAGTTACAAAGTTGGGTTGGACAAGCTGGGGTTGTTCTCTTTGGAGCAAAGGAGATTGAGGGGAGATTCGATAGAGGTGTACAAGATTATGACAGGTTTGGATAAGGTAGACAAAGAAATATTTTTCCCATTGACTGAAGGTACAAGTATTAGGGGACACCAATTTACAGTTTTGGATAAGAAATGCAGGGGGAATGTGAGGAAGAATTTTTTAAACAGTGAGTGATAATGACCTGGAATTCGTTGCCTGTGAGGATGGTGGAAGCGGAGACAATCAGTGATTGAGAAATTGGAAGGGCACTCGAGCAAAATAGTCTTGCAGGGCTACAGGGGGAATGGTATTGATTGGATTACTCTACAGAAAGCTGGCATGGACTTGGTGGGCCAAATGGATTCCTTCTGTGCTGTAGTGATTCAATGACTCTATTTTAAATTGAGGAATTTAGGTGAAAGACAGGAGATTGAAAAGGTTAGGAGGAAAGAATAAGCAAATCAAAATGAGTTGTCAGATGAGGCTAAGTTTGTGTTTTAACAAATCTGTAGATTGTAGGAGGAAGAGACAGTTGGAGGAGGTGAGGAACTCCTTGCTGTAGGAGATTTGGGGAAGAATGAAGAGATGAAGGCACGAGGCATCATCATACAACACAGTGAGGGTGCTGGGCAGCGAGGATCGTGGTATATTGGGAGCAGAAACGAACACAAAATTCAGACTGACACAGTGTCGTGCTGAGGGAGAGCTGCACTGTTAGAGGGTCAATAGTGAGGGAGTGCTGCACTGTTGGAGGGTCAGTACTGAGGGAGTGCTGCACTGTTAGAGGGTCAGTACTGAAGGAGTGCCGCACTGTCAGAGGGTCAGTACTGAGGGAGTGCTGCACTGTTAGAGGGTCAGTACTGAGGGAGAGCTGCACTGACAGAGGGTCAGTACTGAGGGAGTGCTGCACTGTCAGAGGGTCAGTACTGAGGGAGTGCTGCACTGTCAGAGGGTCAGTACTGAAAGAATGCTGCACAGTTGGAGGATCAGTACTGAGGGAGTGCTGCACTGTGGGAGGGTAAGTAATAAGGGAGTACTATACTGTTGGAGGGTCAGTATTGAGGGTTTGCTGCACTATCGGAGGGTCAGTACTGAGAGAGCCCTGCACTGTTGGAAGGTCAGTACTGATGGAATGCTGCACCGCCGAAGGGTCAGTACTGAGGGTGGGCTGCACTGTCAGAGGGTGAATACTGAGGGAGTGCTGCACTGTCTGAGGGTGAATACTGAGGGAGTGCTGCACTGTCTGAGGGTGAATACTGAGTGAGCGCTGCACTGTCGGAGGGTGAATACTGAGTGAGCGCTGCTCTGTCGGAGGGTGAATACTGAGGGAGTGCTGCACTGTCTGAGGGTGAATACTGAGGGAGCGCTGCACTGTCGGAGGGTGAATACTGAGGGAGTGCTGCACTGTCTGAGGGTGAATACTGAGGGAGTGCTGCACTGTCGGAGGTGCCATCTTTCAGTAAACCATATTCCCTCTCAGCTGGTGTAGGAGATTAAAGGAAAGCACCAGGCGTTTTTCCAAGTGTCATGGCCAAGACGTATCCTTCAATCTCTAAAACAGATTATCTGGTGTCTTTGTGGGAATCTGCTGTGAGGTAGCTGGCTGCCTTAAAGCAGTGAGTACCCTTCAGGAACACTTCATGGGCCCTGAACGCTTGGAGAGGTTTGGAGGTTGTGAGAGGTGCTATAGAAATGCAAGAGTTTTCTTTTTTTTTTGAAGGGGTAGGAGACAGGAAAATGCAGAGTTTGACAATCAGCTGATTGCAGCCCTGATCAGGCTACAGGGTGAGGGAAAGGTTAACAGGGCAGGGGGTGGTGGGGGGTGGTTGGAGAGACTGAAATGGGGGATCTACACACTAAAATTAAACAACGACTTGGTTCCTCCGGCTTTCTCCAGAGGAGAAGGGAAAAAAAAAAATTCAGAAAACTTTACAGCGACAGAATACTGACTGGCAGCCGGCTACACTCCTGCTGCTGCTCCTCTTCCCTATCAGTGGTCGCTGGCCTGGCCGGATACCTCAGGGTTGTTGTTACCCTGACCGAGGGTGGGGGTGGTGGTAAAACGACAGGGGCAAGGCTGGTGTCCTAGAATTCGGCAGGCACTAGGACTCCCGCAAGCCAGAATAAAAACACCTTCAAACAGAAAGTTAACCATTCCCAGAGCCAACATTGCGTCACTTTTGCTTCTCCCAGCAAGGGGGTAGGGTGGGATTTGGGGGAGGAGGGGTAGGGTGGGATTTGGGGGAGGAGGGGTGGGTGAGGTGGGGTGGGGGGTAATTGGAGCCGCGACTGTGGAGAGTTAGGAACTGGTTTTCAGCCTGGACAGGAGAGGAGCGAGCAGGAGGCTGGAGAGAGATAGAGGGGAACAGAGGCAGAGAGAGAGAGACAGAGAGAGAGAGAGACTAGGGGGACAGGGAGGAGCACACAGTCACTCTGGGGGCTGGGGGCTGTGGGGGGTGTGGGGGGGAGAGACACAGAAATAGACAAACTTAGATACAGTAAGAGAAACTGGGGGAGGGAGAGAGACAGAGAGAGATTGGGGGGCGAGACTGAGACACAGAGGGAGACTAGGAGAGAAAGACTAGGAGACAGACAGAGACAAGGATTGAGACAGCCTGGGGAAGGGAGAGAGTGAGACTGGGAGACAGACAGACAGAGGGAGGCAGGCAGAGAGTCTGGATCAAGAGTCAGATATAGCAACGGATTCAGAGAGAGAGAGAGAGAGAGAGAGACAGGGACAGAGAGTTTCCAGTTAAATCCCCAATTTACAGGGTAAGTTTGCAGTTGTACAGTGGGAGCTGTAACCAGCAGTGGGACAGAGGCTGGGACATCTCACAGAGCCTCCTCCTTAACCTGGCTTCCTGTCCGGAGGAACTTCCAAAGTCGATCAGTTCCAAACGTCGTCCCCCCCCCAGTGCTGTTGGCTGGGGTGGTAAATACAGAAAGCGGTCGAGCAAGGATTACAGCAGGAAGATCTAACCTACCGCAGTCCAGCAGTCAGAGGGCAGGCACAATGAGAGCATGTTTGCTGTGTGTTTCAGTGGTGCTCACTCTTTGGAAGGTAGCTTGAATTACCCTCGGGGCTTTGCAATCACCTCGGTGTCCGCTCTCTGAGGTCTTCACTCTTTTATCCTTTATTTACCCAGGTGACCGGAGAATCAGAAGCAGCCCCGGCACTCACAGGTAAGCCAAAACTCTCAATAACCTGAAAGGTCATCGACCTGAAAGGACTGTCTGATCTGGCGAGTGTTCCCAGCATGTTCTGCTTTTATGGCAACGCAAACGGAATCATTTCACTCCAGCTCCATTCGGGATCCTGAGAGACACAGCAAGAGTTACACAGACACTTCCATATATCACACACACACAAACACACGTACATATACATCTATAGACACATTTACAACATCCCACAAGGTTAGTAAAATTACTTTACTCAGACAGTTGTTGATGAGATGATTTGCCACAATCAGTTAGTGCAGTTTTTCCACGGAAAATTGGATCAATAATTCAAACAGAGTAACGCACAGGGAGTGTGTGGGACAGTGGGATTAGTTTGGGATTGATACAGGGCTATGGGGAGACAGTGGGATTAGTTTGGGATTGATACAGGGCTATGGGGAGACAGTGGGACAGTGGGATTAGTTTGGGATTGATACAGGACTATGGGGAGACAGTGGGATTAGTTTGGGATTGACACAGGGCTATGGGGAGACAGTGGGATTAGTTTGGGATTGATACAGGACTATGGGGAGATAGTGGGACAGTGGGAATAGTTTGGGATTGATGCAAGACTATGGGGAGACAGTGGGATCAGTTTGGGATTGATACAGGGCTATGGGGAGACAGTGGGATTAGTTTGGGATTGATATAGGGTATGAGGAGACAGTAGGACAGTGGGATTAGTTTGGGATTGATACAGGACTATGGGGAGACAGTGGGATTAGTTTGGGATTGATATAGGGTATGGGGAGACAGTAGGACAGTGAGATTAGTTTGGGATTGATACAGGGCACCCGGAGAGAGCAGGACAGTGGGAATAGTTTGGGATTGATACAGGGCATCGGGAGAGAGCGGGGCAGTGGGAATAGTTTGGGATTGATACAGGGGTTTTGGAATTCCTGACACTGATCTACACAGACACAATGACTTTGTTGGCTATAGTAAGTTACAGTTAATTGCTTACTAGTGGCTAAAAGTGCCTCTGATTGAAGATTATTTTGCATTGATAATGTTTGATTAAGTTTGGGTGAATTTACTTTAATTGATTTTAGAATAGTTACTCAATTCAAATATTTTTGATTTATTCTGTTTTCAATACCTATCCTTTCCCATTCCTCGCCAACTGGTTTCAATCTTTCATTCTTTCAGTTTCCTTGTCATTTCTTCCTCTCCTGATTCTTTCTTTTCTCTTTGTTCTCTTTGGGATGTTTTCAGTTTTGTGTTCCCTTTGTGTCCGGGTGAATTCCTTGGCCTGACCTCCTGCTGCAGCAGAGATAAATGTCAACAGGCTTGTGCTGTAGCAGAATTTCAGTTCAAGATATCCCTTCTCCAGGGGTCATCTTCAGCTTGGTGTTAATTACAAAGTATCATACTGAGCCTACAGCCCAGAAACAGTCCATTCAGCCCAACAGGTCTATACAGGAGCACATAAGCCTCCTCCCTAGTACTTTGAATCACACGGTCAGCATATCCTTCTATTGTCCATGGTAGGGACCCACTGTAAGTACAAAAAAGGCACAAACTGTTTATAATGTACAGTGTAGACCCAAATAACAACAACTGGCATTTAAGTGTCGGCTTGAATGTAGCGAAAGGTCCCAAGGTGCTTGAGAGGTGCTGTGATCAGAAGATGAGCCAGAGGGAGACATTAGGAGGGGTGATCAGTGCTCAATGAAACTGGTGCAAAGGTTGAGTTAAAGGAAGAAAGACTTGCATTTATATAGCGCTTTTTGTGACCACCTGATGTCCCAAAGCACTTTACAGCCAATGAAATATTTTTGAAGCGTAGTTGCTGTTGTAATGTAGGAAATGCAGCAGATTTTGCATAGCAAGATCCCACAGACAGTGATGTGATATTGAGCAGATAAACTATTTTGTAATGTTGATTTGACCAAAGCACAGCCAATAACACACCTGCCCTGCCTCGCAGTAGCAGCCATGGGATTGTTTTTCCATCTACCCAAGCTTTTGGATGGGGCCGAGGTTTTCCATGTGTGTAAGACACGCCTCCAACAGAACAGCAGCAGCAGAGTCCCAGCTGGGGTTTTGTGCTCTAGTCCTGAGTGGGACTTGAACCCAGAATCTTGTGACTCAGAGGCCAGAGTCTACCAACTGAGCCACAGCTGACAGAGTTCTGGGGGACCTTATCACTGGCCTGCTCGGAGGTAGGCAGGTTAGTGTTAGGGGTTTGGTGGTATCTGCAATTGCACAGGTTCCACACCCCAGATCAAAGAGGCGGGCTTTAAAGATGGTAGAGGATGGTAGAGAGAGGTAGAGAGGTGTAGGGAGTGTATTCTAGGCCCTATGGATTTGGGTGTCTGAAATCATGGTCACCATTAGAGTGATTAAAATTGGGAATGCATAAGTGAATGGAGTTAGAGGAGCACAGATACCTCAGAGGCTAGAGGGGCTGGTGGCAATTATGAGGGGCGAGACCATGGAGGGATTTGAAAACAAGGATGAGAACTTTAAAACCAAGGCATGGTTAAACTCAGAGCCACTATAGGTCAGTGAAGACAGGACCGATGGGTGAACGGCCTTGCTGTGAGTTTGGATATGTACAGCAGATTTTTGGATGAGCTGAGGTTGAGAGGGGGTGGGGGTGAGGGACGGGTTAGGGGAACATGGGAATAGTTGAACTGGGAGATGACAAAAGACTTGAGAGGAATCAGGAAAATCTGTCACAAATTCCTGTCAGATGCTTCGGAGGTGATGAGAACTCCGGAACCACAAAAATGAATAGTTGGAAAATCAGTCATGAAGCTTGACAAAACACTTCTGATGGGCGTAGATTCCCCACTTTGAGCGTGGAATCTGAAAATGCTGCCTGATGTGTATGCAGTCCTAAAAATGTAATTTGAAAGTGTGTAATTTCTCTATGTTACTGAGATGGTAGAGGTCGTGGGTTTGGAAGGTGCTGTCAAAGGAGCCTTGGTGGATTCCTGCAGTACGTCTTGTAGACGGTACACACTGCTGCTACTGTCGGTGGTGGAGGGAGTGAATGTTTGTGGATGGGGTGCCAATCAAGCAGGGCTGCTTTCCCCTGGACGGTGTCAAGTTTCTTGAGTGTTGTGGGAGCTGCACTCATCCAGGCAAGTGGGGAGTATTCCATCACACTCCTGACTTGTGGAAAGGAGAAAAAGGAAATTGGCAGAAATCATCTGGGTGTTCAAAAAAAATCCACCCTCAATTTAAAAAAAATGTAATCATAATGTTAATAGCCTGAGATAAATGGCAGCACAGCCAGCACTCTTTGATTGCCCCTTCACACTGCACTAATACAAAGCAGCTGGAGATTATAGAGTTGCTGGATGTGTTGGTGAGCACATTACAGTCGGTGATTGTGGTGAAAATTGAGCCACAGTGAGAAAGCCTTTTGGATTTATGGTTTGTTGAGTTTAAGAGAATTTTTGTGCTATGTGAGAAAAGAGGGAACTGGTCATTTTAGTTCTTGTTCACGCCCATGTGTGATGAGATTATTAGTTCAGGAGCATGTAACCTATCCCTGCTGTTGTGTAATACACCCCAGAAACCTGCATTATTTTGCAAGCAGCTTCATTTCGTTTCTGCGACCCTTAATATCAGTGTTGAGGCTGTTTGCTTTGTTGGTTTCCGATTAAGTAATGCCTCGTTTTCAAATTCTTCTCCTCCTTGTTTCCAAATTCCTCCATGGTCTCAGCCTTGCCCTACCTCTGTAACCACCTCCAGCCCCTCAGCTCTCTGAGATCTGTACACTCCTCCAATGCTGACCTCTTGCACTTTCCCGATTTCCATCACTCCACTGTTGGTGGCCGTGCCTTCCTCTGTCTGGGGCCTAAGCTCTGGAAGTCCCTCCCTAAATCTCTCCACCCCTCCTCCTATCTTTCCTCCTTTATGACTCTCCTACCACTTTGACCAAACTTTTGCTGATCTGTGCTTACTGACTCGGTACCAAAATTTGTTTGGTCATCTTCCCGTGAAGTGCCTTGGGGAATTCTACCGCGTTAAAGTTGCTGGATAAATACAAGTTATTCTTGTGTTTTGTCCAGTCCCTCTTCCCCCTACAGAATATGAGGCTTTACCCTAATCCTGCACATCTGGTCAGAGCTGATGTTGAAGGGAGCACAGCCGAGAGTATTTCTACAACAGCCTCATAGTCAAATCTGAGGCATGTACTCCCTTCCAATCTGGGAACACCAGATGGGTGCAATTACCCTCATAAACAGACAACATCAGTTCAGGCTCTGGTATCAAGTGGCCTGTTTCATAATGTAAATATTTCCCCTTTTTTTGACACGGAATGTAGGAGGCCATTCAGAGCCTTTGTCCTGTCCCACCATTCTATTGGACCATGGCTCAACTGCACACCAGCTCCATTTACCCACCTGAGTCCCATACCCTTCAATACTCTCACCCAACAAAAGTCTATCAATCTCAGTCTAGAAAGCTCCAGTTAACTTTCAGCATCCACAACCTTTTGGGGGCGAGAGTTCCAGATTTCCATAACCTAATTTTAAGGTCCTGCCCCCTTGTTCTAGGACCCCCCCCCCAACAAACCCTCAACCCCATCAGAGGAAATAGTTTCTCTCTATCTACACTATGGAACCCTTTGAACATTTTTTAACACTTCAGCTAGATTGCTACACAATATCCTATCCTCAAGCGAATAAAAGCTGAGCCTATTTATCCTGGCATGCTAATGTAATCTCCTGTGTGATTCTGGTGAATCTACACTACCCTCCTCCAAGAAGCTGTGTGTGCTGCCCTGAAATGAATGTTGTGTCAAAGTGTATGAAGCTTTATAGAGTTAAAGCTCCACTCCTTGTGGATAAAAGCACGCATCCCATCCTCCTTTTGGATTGATCTTGTATCCATTTGCTAGCTTTAATTAATTTGAGTGATTTTTTTTTTTGCCCTCTAGATTAGAAAAGTCATGGCTGGAAGTGGGACAATTTTCTATTTTTAAAAACACCATGCCCTGTTTTGCACAGAACAGTAGCTTCAAGTTGTCCCACCAACCCCCCCACCCCCCCACCAAAAGGACAGCCAACAAAGTGACAGGTGTATCTTATCCAAGTAGAAGGCAATAGCAGACAATTCAAATGATTATCGTTGTTTTGGAGAGTTCAAGCCCATACCCCAAAGGTGAAGGTAGTGGGCACTGTCCACTGTGCCCCTTGAGTTTGGTGATGTAAGTCATATTCCTGAGGTTTCACCCTCTGATATTCCCTCCCTCACCCTCCCTGCCTCTCTCCTCTCTCTCCTCCTTTGAGGCATCCCTTAAAAGCTACCTGTTTGAACAAACTTCTGCTCTCCTGTCTAAATATCTCCTTTGCCTGGATGCCAGATTTTTGTTTAAAAATCCCTCCTGTGAAGCACCTTGGGATGTTTCACTGTGCTAAAGGCGCTATATAAATGGAAATTATTGTTTTCTATCCTGCTGCACAATGTGCTGGGATTTTCTTCAGTTTTTCCAATGCACTGCTTGGTTATGGTCCTGTGTCCAAATGAATTTGAGAGAGATGGCGGCCAGGCTGACACCATCTCTGAGAGCTGCAGTTTGATGTAAATTGGTAATAAGCTGCTTGTGTTTAACGTTTCCAGATGAAAATCACACTTTGTTGCTGATTTCTGCAGAGTTCCTGGACACATCAGCAACAACCAATCCTGAGCCAGTACAAACCCTCCCACTTGTGCTTTTGCTTAAGGCGTTTCATCAAATTGAAAACTCTTTAACTGAATATAAGCCAAAAGGATTTAATTTTACACTTGAGTAATAACTTTTGGATTGAACAGTATGACCATATGGACTAGTCCAGAATCTATGTACAGATATTGAGGGGAAGGATATTTGTAGCAAAATATGCAGTTTGCGGTTACAAAAAATATTTTAAAAAGCGACCAACCAACAGCTTGCAATAATTATCATATTTTTCTCTTATGCATTTAGTTTGTTGTAATTGCCAGTGAAAGGATATTAATACATCAACTTGACAACATCCTCCCCAGCTAAAGAATTAATTCATTAGATTTTCTGGGTGTGGAATGATGTCAATTTTAAAATCTGGGATTGATTAGGAAACCCTTTCATTTTTAATACCAGCGTTACATGTACAGAATTGGATCATTGTCATCTCTTTGTTCTCACACTCTGTTTCAGACTGTAGGTTTTTAAAATTAACTCATTAATGTTTATGTTCCATCGCAAAACATTGTGGCAAAGGAATTCATTGGCACCTAAACCAGGAAAAGCATAAGAAATAGGAACAGGAGTTGACCATTCTGTATCTCAAACTTCCTCCGCCATTTGAAGTGAACATGGCTGATCTTCCACTTCATCTCCACCTTCCCACATTATCCCAGTATCCCTTAATTCCGTTAGCGTCCAAAAACCTATCAGCGTCGGTCTTGAACATATTCAACAACTGAGCACCCGGAGTTCTGTGGGGTAAAGAGTTCCAAAGGCGGAGAGAGTTCACGGTGAGGCAGCCCGAGGCTGGTTCAAAATTGGGTTTTGTGTGCCTTCTGCGGGATTTATGGCACATGTCACACCTCAGGCCACTGGAGGAAAATTAATGCTAGGCTGTTTGCCTTGACGGCAATGATCAGCTGCTGAATCCCAGGGAGAGAGCTGGAAATGGGGACTGAAGCCAATCAGGATGTTATAGGATTGGGAGGGTGTGGGGATGGGGGTTACTCCCAAGGCACCACACTAAATAATGCAAAAAAAAATTAATAAAAGACTGTACTGCAAAATGATCCAATTGCCTGGAAAGTTCTTTCTCTAATCAGATATGCAATGAAGCGGCTACCACAACCTAGTGCTTGTGTTATGGACTAGTAACCCAGAGGCCGGGGCTAATGCTCTGGATACGAGTTCAAATCCCATCGTGGTAGCAGGGGAGTTAAAACTGACTTACTTAAATAAATTGAGAATAAAAAACCGTCTCAATAATGGTGACCAATGTAACTATTGGACTGTTGTAAAAACACACCTGGTTCACTAGGGTCCTTTAGGGAATGAAATCTGCTGACCTTACCTGGTCTGGCCTATGTGTGACTCCAGACCAGCAACGTGGTTCACTCTGCCGTGGTCTAGCAAGCCATTCCGTTGCATTCAAGAAGGCAGCTCACCACCAGTTTCACAAGGGCAATTAGGGATGGGCAATAAATGTTGCCCTAGCCAGTGATGTTCTCATCCAGCAAATAAAAAGAAAATCTATATTCCCAATTAGCCACAGGCAGTGAGTGATTAATGTATAAACTGAGTTGGATAGAATTGCCAGTGCAGATTTGATCAGCCATTTTATCTTTGAGGGCTCATGAAATTCCTCCACAGAATTTTTAGAGCTGGGATGTGTTTCTGGGGAAACATTAAATGGAATGATCCTGATTTTCCCATGTGCTGAGATTCTGTGGATGCCAGTCGCTTGTAGGGATCATGTTCAACTAGCCTCTTCCTATCTGGGTCATCATGTCCCGATCTACAACCCTTTGAGATCGCCGTGCTCCTTTCACTGGCTGCTTCAGCATCCCTGATTTCCATCACTCTACCAATGGTGGCTATACCTTCAGCTACCGAGGGCCTATGCTCAAGAATTCCCTCCCTAAACCTCCTTGCTTCGATCTCCTCTTTAAGGTGCTTCTTAGAACCTACCTCTTTGACTAAAGCAAGCAAGTAATAGACAGAGCTAAGCAATTCCACAACCATTGGATCAGATCTAAGCTCTGCAGTCCTGCCACATCCAGTTGTGAATGGTGGTGGACAATTAAACACTCATTGGAGGAGGAGGCTCTACAAATATCCCCATCCTCAGTGATGGGGGAGCCCAGCACATCAGTGCAAAAGATAAGGCTGAAGCATTTGTTACAATCTTCAGCCAGAAGTGCCGAGTGGATGATCCATCTCAGCCTCCTCCGGAGGTCTCCAGCATCACAGATGCCGGTCTCCAGCCAATTCGATTCACTCCACGTGACACTAAGAAACAGCTGAAGGCACTGGATACAGCAAAGGTTATGGGCCCTGACAATATTCCAGCAATAGTATTGAAGACTTGTGCTCCAGAACTTGCCGTGCCCCTAGCCAAGCTGTTCCAGTACAGCTACAACACTGGCACCTACCCAGCTATGTGGAAAATTGCCCAGGTATGTCCTGTACACAAAAAGCAGGACAAATCCAACCCGGCCAATTACCGCTCCATCGGTCTGCTCTTGATCATCAGTAAAGTAATGGAAGGGGTCATCAACAGTGCTATCAAGTGGCACTTGCTTAGGAATAACCTTCTCACTGATGCCCAGTTTGGATTCCATCAGGGACACTCAGCTCCTGACCTCATTACAGCCTTGGTTCAAACATGGATAAAAGAGTTGAACTCGTGAAGTGAGGTGAGAATGTCTGTCCTTGACATTAAGGTAGCATTTTGTCCAAGTGTGGCATCAAGGAGCCCTAGCAAAACTGGAGTCAATGGGAATCAGGGGGAAAACTCTCCGCTGGCTGGAGTCATACCCAGCACAAAGGAAGATGGTTGTGGTTGTTGGAGGTCAATCATCTCAGCTCCAGGACATCACTGCAGGAGTCCCTCAGGGTAGTGTCCTCGGCCCAACAATCTTCAGCTGCTTCATCAATGACCTTCCTTCCATCATAAGGTCAGAAGTGGGGATGTTCACTGATGATTGCACAATGTTCAGCACCATTCATGACTCCTCAGATACTGAAGCAGTCCATGTGCAAATGCAGCAAGACCTGGATAATATCCAGGCTTAGGCTGTCAAGTGGCAAGTAACATTCACGCCTCACAAGTGCCAGGCAATGACCATCTCCAACAAGAGACAGAATCTAACCATTGCCCCTTGACATTCAAATTCAATGGCATTACAATTGCTGAATACCCCACTATAAACATCCTGAGGGTTACTGTTGAAGCTGAACTGGACTAGCCATATAAATACCGTGTGTATAAAAGGAGGTCAGAGGCTAGGAATACTGCAGCAAGTAACTCACCTCCTGACTCTCCAAAGCCTGTCCACCATCTACAAGGCACAAGTCAGGAGTGTGATGGAATACTCCCCACTTGCCTGGATGAGTGCAGCTCCCACAACACTCAAGACGCTTGACACCATCCAGGACAAAGCAGCCCAATGAATGGCATCCCATGCACAGACATTCACTCCCTCCACCACTGACATGCAGTAGCAGCAGTGTGTACCATCTACAAGATGCAATGCAGGAACTCACCAAGGCTCCTTAGACAGCATCTTCCAAACCCACGACCACTACCATCTAGAAGGACAAGGGCAGCAGATAGATGGGAACACCACCACCTGGAAGTTCCCCTCCAAGTCACTCACCATCCTGACTTGGAAACATATCAGCAGTTCCTTCACTGTCACTGGGTCAAAATCCTGGAACTCCCTCCCTAACAGCACTGTGGGTGTACCTACACCACATGGGCTGCAGCGGTTCAAGAAGGCAGCTCACCACCACCTTCTCAAGGGCAATTAGGGATGGGCAATAAATGCTGGCCCAGCCAGTGACACCCATATCCCATGAATGAATTTTTTAAGAAAGCTTTCAGTCAACCGTCTCATTATCACCTGTGGCTCAGTGTCAAAGGTTTTACCGTGAAGTGCTTTGGGATGTTTTACTGTATTGATGCAAGGTGTTGTTCTCAGTGGTGGGAGTGAATTGAGTTAAGTGCCTGTGTGTGGGGTGGGCAGTCAATAGGAATCTTCTCTTCCGACTAGGTACTTAGCCTTCCGGACTGAATATTGAGTTCAACAATTTTAGATCATGAACTCTCTCCTCCATCCCCACCCCCTTTCTGATCCCCCTTTTTTCCAATAATTTATAATCTTTAAAATATATATTTTTCTTTTCCCACCTATTTCCATTATTTTTAAATGTATTTCCATCCATTGTTTTATCTCTAGCTTTTAGCCTTTTTCAATTCCTTCACCCCACCCCCACTAGGGCTATCTGTACCTTGCTCGTCCTGCTTTCTACCCTTAATTAGCACATTCCTTATATAATATCACCACCTTCAACACATCCTTGTCCTTTTGTCTGTGACATCTTTTCGTTATCTCCACCTATCACTGGCCCTCTATCCAGCTCTACCTGTCCCACCCCCCCTAAATAGCTTATATTTCACCTCTTTTCTATTTTTCTTAGTTCTGATGAAGAGTCATACGGACTCGAAACGTTAACTGCGTTGCTCTCTGCAGATGCTGCCAGACCTGCTGAGTTTTTCCAGCTGTTTTTGTTTTTGTTTCAGATTTCCAGCATCCGCAGAATTTTGCTTTTATCTTGGAGTCTTCTCTTTGTCCCCCTTCCCACACAGCTGTATCCTGCTGTACTTGGAGGATAAGAACCCGGGCTGTCACATTGTGTTCCACTTGAGCTTAGTGCCGGAGTGTAAGAGAAGCTTTCACAAGTGCTTTGTGCCCCAGTTTAGGCACCAACCTAGAGGTGCTGTGCTGAAATATGCAAAATAGGTTGTTTTGTGCCATGAGCTTGCAATGGGCGCTCTGGGACACCAAAGGGGACAGTGTGCCAATCACAAAGAGAATGAAATTGGGCAAATGGGAAATGGGCATCGGGTCCACCGTTAACTCAGCTGGGTGAGGGGATTGGGGACAGGACACCTCTCCTGGCTCCACTTTGAGCCAAGGTTTCTTCACCTTTTTGGCACCAATCCCTTCAAAGACCCTCTGATTTAACTGGCGAGGACTGACTGGCGCCCTGATGGGCTGTGATGCTGTGAATCATGAGCTAATATTGGAATGTGACCAAAATAGATGTTACTCCCTCCCACTCCCCACGCCTGATTTAAATCTACACCCATTCCAAGCAGGCGTTCTCCATGTCAACAGGGAACCCTAACCAATATGGGGTGCCATGCTCCCCCACCGACTGAGATTGTGCACCTTCCAAATTAGACTCTTCAGCCCCCAATTCAACACCTGAAAAATGACCACAGCACAATACAATTTCTAGGTTCATGTTTTTATGCTTTTATTAGGTATAAAACCGTTTCTCAAATAATCACAGCAATGAATCATAAATGTAATTTAAAGTACAGTGTTAAGATTCCATGTGAAGGATTATCTTTGCATGGCAAATTGGTGCAAAGAGTTGTTATATTCTAATTATCCTTACAATTATGGATGAGGTAATATGAAGCTATGATCTAACACACAGTGTAAGAGCAAAGCATTGCTCTATTTAATCCTGGTATAGAAAATCCAAGAACTGTCCTAAGTCGTTCCAGATGTAAAAATTCTGACTGCACCCAACAAAATCCATGAAAGAATTATTTTGTTGAAGATTATTTTCTAGTTAAAGTATCAAATGTTAATTCTGATTTTTTTTGTGGCAATAGGTGCTAAATGGTTGGGAAAAATTCCAAGTGATTTTTCCTGTTCTTAAACCATTGCAGTCGAGTGATGTAACCTCTACATCTGAGAAATCTTACCACAGACCAAGGATCAACTAATGCATCAACAGGATGCACTGAATACCATCCAACATAAAATCTTGCAGCACGGGCAGCCATTCAGCCTGTCATGTCTGTGCTGTCTCTTCAAAAGAGTTATCCTGAATTAGCCCCACACCACTGCTCTTTCCCCATAGACCTGAATTAGTCCCACACCAATGTTCTTTCCCCATAGACCTGAATTAGTCCCACACCACTGCTCTTTCCCCATAGACCTGAATTAGTCCCACACCAATGTTCTTTCCCCATAGACCTGAATTAGTCCCACACCACTGCTCTTTCCCCATAGACCTGAATTAGTCCCACACCAATGTTCTTTCCCCATAGACCTGAATTAGCCCCACACCACTGCTCTTTCCCCATAGACCTGAATTAGTCCCACACCAATGTTCTTTCCCCATAGACCTGAATTAGTCCCACACCACTGCTCTTTCCCCATAGACCTGAATTAGTCCCACACCAATGCTCTTTCCCCATAGACCTGAATTAGTCCCACACCACTGCTCTTTCCCCATAGACCTGAATTAGTCCCACACCACTGCTCTTTCCCCATAGACCTGAATTAGTCCCACACCACTGCTCTTTCCCCATAGACCTGAATTAGTCCCACACCACTGCTCTTTCCCCATAGACCTGAATTAGTCCCACACCACTGCTCTTTCCCCATAGACCTGAATTAGTCCCACACCACTGCTCTTTCCCCATAGACCTGAATTAGTCCCACACCACTGCTCTTTCCCCATAGACCTGAATTAGTCCCACACCACTGCTCTTTCCCCATAGACCTGAATTAGTCCCACACCACTGCTCTTTCCCCATAGACCTGAATTAGTCCCACACCACTGCTCTTTCCCCATAGACCTGAATTAGTCCCACACCAATGTTCTTTCCCCATAGACCTGAATTAGTCCCACACCACTGCTCTTTCCCCATAGACCTGAATTAGTCCCACACCAATGTTCTTTCCCCATAGACCTGAATTAGTCCCACACCACTGCTCTTTCCCCATAGACCTGAATTAGTCCCACACCACTGCTCTTTCCCCATAGACCTGAATTAGTCCCACACCACTGCTCTTTCCCCATAGACCTGAATTAGTCCCACACCACTGCTCTTTCCCCATAGACCTGAATTAGTCCCACACCACTGCTCTTTCCCCATAGACCTGAATTAGTCCCACACCACTGCTCTTTCCCCATAGACCTGAATTTCTTTTCCTTTTCAAGTACTTCTCCAATTCTCCTTTGGAAGTTAATGAATTTTCTGGCCGCACCCTTTCAGGCAGCACATTTCCAAATATCCCAAGTTGTTTTATCTTTGCTTCCATCCCAGCAGTAGGTGTGCATTTTGGCCTCTGATTCAGAAGGTCCAGAATTCAAATCCTATTCCAGACATCCCCAGAGAGTGCAGACTGGGGGCTTGGAGCTCCAGTTTGGAATTCTGGATTGACATCCAGTGGGATACTCTCATGTCTGGCGGATGTGGATCCCCTCCTCATCGTATGTGTTGTGGGAGCTCGTAAAACCTCTCCGCTCCACAGGACAAAACCCTCTCTTTCAGCCGGGGTAAAGGTGGTCATGGAGGGAGACTTCATGTCTCTACCAGTCAGATTGTTAATCAGCCTGTGAACCCTTCCACTGCTGTACGCTGTTCACTGTAAAGGAAGAGTGGCAAGATCCAGAAACAAGGAGGCCACCACCTTTCAGCCTTGTCAGGCTGTTAATGACCTTGTAGATCCTTCTGTTAATTCCCACTGCTCTCTGAGGGAAGTGTGTGCATGAATACTAACTCAGGGAGATTTGTTATTTGGTGTTTAGTCTGCAAATTAGTAATTGCCCCAACTTGTGTTGGGATTTTTGATTGGATTTTACTGTAACAAACACTGAACTAACTAGCTGTTTTGTAGGTTTCCAGGTGTTAGAATCAGCATCACATTATTGGCCCTTGGATCCCGTGGCAGGACTCAACGAACTGTGTGATGTGAACGGAAGTCAAACAGGTCATGTCAATAGCGGTGAAATAAGTATAAGCGTGCCGGTTAGTGATGATGTCCTGTTCTTACGTTGCATTTTATAATGCTCCATACGCTTGCTGCAAAGTTCAAAACTATAACTGCAGCACAGTGGGAGATTTAACCTTTACATCCATTTAGTTTCAGGCAAAGCACGGGAGTTTATTTCTAGAATTGAAATGCAGGGGAGTTATGTTAAACTTGTATTGAACTTTGCTGAGACTACGCTTGGAGCCTGGGAACAGTTCTGGTCTCCATTTTATACAAAGGAGATAGAGGCACTGGAGAAGGTGCAAAAATAAACATTTACAAGGATTATACAAGAACTGAAAGGTTTAATCTATCAACAAAGACTGAACAGGGTGGGTCTTTTTTCTTTAGAATAGAGGAGGTTGAGAGGTGATCTGATAAGGTCTTTCCGATTATGAAAGCGTTTGATAGGGTCGACATAATAAATCTGGGCGAGACCAGAATATGGGGGCTATAGATATAAGACAGTCACTAATAAATCCAACCGGGAATTCAGGAGAAACTTCTTTACCCAAAGAGGGGTGAGAATGTGGAACTCACTCCCACAGGGAGTAGTTGAGGTGAATAGTACAGATACATTTAAGGGGGAAGCTGGATAAACACATGAGGGAGAGAGGAATAGATGGATGTGTTGATAGGGTGAGAAGAGGGGTGGGAGGAGGCTCGTGTGGAGCATGAATACCAGCATGGAGCATTTGGGCTGAATGGTTACACTGCTATACATTCTATGTAATGTTTTCTACTTTCTTGCTCCCGATATTCCTGTTCTTGCTTAATCAATGTTACCACATTCTCCAAACGTTGTCATGCAGTGACCAAATGTCACAAAGCTTTGCACGTTTTAATGTATTTGCCATTTAATTTCACTCTCAGCGATCTGTTGTGGATGTGGTAAGCACCATGTCTTGATGTCCTGTCTCATTGTTCTTCATCTCACAGTGTCTT
The DNA here is from genome assembly GCF_017639515.1 of Carcharodon carcharias. Lineage (NCBI taxonomy): Eukaryota > Metazoa > Chordata > Chondrichthyes > Lamniformes > Lamnidae > Carcharodon > Carcharodon carcharias. The sequence goes on from NC_054479.1 coordinate 3,816,988, forward strand.
TGCTTCTCTTCCTTCAGTGCTCAGAATCCACAACTTCACTGAGCTTCCCTCCTATAACTCTACCTCTGTCTACACAATTGACTCTGCCTTCTCTAATCTCTCGACAATTGTAGGTGAGAATTTATGGCTTTGCTTTTGATGATATGAGGCCAAGGCAAAGTCAATCTTTAGTTTTGTGATGTGAAACCTATAAATATTTTGAGAGGTCCCAGGTTATCAATACATCACGAATAAGGAATAACCTGAGTCAGACAGGAGTTAAAGTTTTCATAACCTCACAGCATTTGAACATTGTATTTTTCTCCTTTTCAATTTCCTGTTGACTTTTGCTGAAGCCCTCACTTATACCGGGGTGCAGTCCCATAATATCCCGGGTATATTGGGGTGCAGTCCCATAGTATCCCGGGTATATTGGGGTACAGTCCCATAATATCCCGGGTATATTGGGGTACAGTCCCATAGTTATATCCCGGGTATATTGGGGCGCAGTCCCATAATTATATCCCAGGTATATTGGGGTGCAGTCCCACAATTATATCCCAGGTATATTGGGATACAGTCCCATAATTATATCCTGGGTATACTGGGGTACAGTCCCATAATTATATCCTAGGTATATTGGGGTACAGTCCCATAATTATACCCCAGGAATAGTGGGGTACAGTCCCATAATTATATGCCAGGTATATTGGGGTATAGTCGCATAATTATATCCCAGGTATACTGGGGTACAGTCCCATAATTATATCCCAGGTATACTGGGGTACAGTTCCATAACTATATCTCAAATATATTGGGGTACAGTCCCATAATTATATGCCAGGTATATTGGGGTATAGTCGCATAATTATGTCCCAGGTATACTGGGGTACAGTCCCATAATTATATCCCAGGTATACTGGGGTACAGTTCCATAACTATATCTCAGATATATTGGGGTACAGTCCCATAATTATATCCCATGTATATTGGGGTACAGTCCAATAATTATACCACAGGTATATTGGGGAGCAGTTCCATAATATCCCAGGTAAATTAGGTACAGCCCCATAATTATATCCCAGGTATATTGTGGTACAGTCCCATAATTATATCCCAGGTATATTGGGCTACAGTTCCATAATTATATCCCAGATATATTGGGGTACAGTCCCATAATTATATCCCAGCTACACTGGTGTACAGTCCCATAATTATATCCCAGGTATATTGAGGTGCAGTCCCATAATTATATCCCAGGTAAATTGGGCTACAGTCCCATAATTATATCCCAGGTATATTGGGGTATAGTCCCATAATTATACCACAGGTGTATTGGGGTACAGTCCCATAATTATATCCCAGGTATATTGGGGTACAGTCCCATAATTATATCCCAGGTATACTGGGGTACAGTCCCATAATTATATCCCAGGTATACTGGGTTACAGTTCCATAATTATATCCCAGATATATTGGGGTACAGTCCCATAATTATATCCCAGTTATATTGGGGTACAGTCCCATAATTATATCCCAGGTATATTAGGGTACAGTCCAATAATTATGCCCCAGATATACTGGGGTACAGGTTCTCAATTATATCCCAGGTATATTGGGGTACAGTCCCAGAATTATATGCCAAGTATATTGGTGTATAGTCCCAAAATTATACCCCAGGTATCTGGGGTGCAGTCCCATAATTATATCACAGGTATATCGGGGTAATTTTCCATAATATCCCAGGTATCCTGGGGTACAGTTCCATAATTATATCCCAGGTATATTGGGGTACAGTCCCATAATTATACCCCAGGTATATTGGGGTACAGTCCCATAATTATATCCCAGGTGTATTGGGGTACAGTACAATAATTATACCACAGGTATATTGGGGAGCAGTTCCATAATATCCCAGGTAAATTAGGTACAGCCCCATAATTATATCCCAGGTATATTGTGGTACAGTCCCATAATTATATCCCAGGTATATTGGGCTACAGTTCCATAATTATATCCCAGATATATTGGGGTACAGTCCCATAATTATATCCCAGCTACACTGGTGTACAGTCCCATAATTATATCCCAGGTATATTGAGGTGCAGTCCCATAATTATATCCCAGGTAAATTGGGCTACAGTCCCATAATTATATCCCAGTTATATTGGGGTATAGTCCCATAATTATACCACAGGTGTATTGGGGTACAGTCCCATAATTATATCCCAGGTATATTGGGGTACAGTCCCATAATTATATCCCAGGTATACTGGGGTACAGTCCCATAATTATATCCCAGGTATACTGGGGTACAGTTCCATAATTATATCCCAGATATATTGGGGTACAGTCCCATAATTATATCCCAGTTATATTGGGGTACAGTCCCATAATTATATCCCAGGTATATTAGGGTACAGTCCAATAATTATGCCCCAGATATACTGGGGTACAGGTTCTCAATTATATCCCAGGTATATTGGGGTACAGTCCCATAATTATATGCCAAGTATATTGGTGTACAGTCCCAAAATTATACCCCAGGTATCTGGGGTGCAGTCCCATAATTATATCACAGGTATATTGGGGTAATTTTCCATAATATCCCAGGTATCCTGGGGTACAGTTCCATAATTATATCCCAGGTATATTGGGGTACAGTCCCATAATTATACCCCAGGTATATTGGGGTACAGTCCCATAATTATATCCCAGGTATATTGGGGTACAGTCCCATAATTATATCCCATGAATATTGGGGTGCAGTCTCATAATATCCCAGGTATATTGGGATAAAGTCCCACAATATCCCAGGTATATTGGGGTGCAGTCCCATAATATCCAAAGTATATTGGGGTACAGTCCCATAATATCCCAGGTATATTGGGGTACAGTCCCATAATTATATCCCGGGTATATTGGGATACAGTCCCGTAATATCACAGGTATATTGGGATACAGTCCCATAATTATATCCCAGGTATATTGGGGTACAGTCCCATAATATCCCAGCTATACTGGGGTACAGTCCCATAATTATATCCCAGACATATTGGGGTACAGTCCCATAATTATATCCCGGGTATATTGGGGTACAGTCCCATAATTATATACCAGGTATATTGGGGTGCAGTCCCATAATTATATCCCAGACATATTGGGGTACAGTCCCATAATTAGATCCCAGGTATATTGGGGTACAGACCCATAATTATATCCCAGACATATCGGGGTACAGTCCCATAATTATATCCCAGGTAAATTGGGGTACAGTCGCATAATTATATGCCAGGTATATTGGGGTATAGTCGCATAATTATATCCCAGGTATACTGGGGTACAGCCCCATAATTATATCCCAGGTATACTGGGGTACAGTTCCATAACTATATCTCAAATATATTGGGGTACAGTCCCATAATTATATGCCAGGTATATTGGGGTATAGTCGCATAATTATATCCCAGGTATACTGGGGTACAGTCCCATAATTATATCCCAGGTATACTGGGGTACAGTTCCATAACTATATCTCAGATATATTGGGGTACAGTCCCATAATTATATCCCAGGTATATTGGGGTACAGTCCAATAATTATACCACAGGTATATTGGGGAGCAGTTCCATAATATCCCAGGCAAATTAGGTACAGCCCCATAATTATATCCAAGGTATATTGTGGTACAGTCCCATAATTATATCCCAGGTATATTGGGCTACAGTTCCATAATTATATCCCAGATATATTGGGGTACAGTCCCATAATTATATCCTAGTTATATTGGGGTACAGTCCCATAATTATATCCCAGGTATATTAGGGTACAGTCCAATAATTATGCCCCAGATATACTGGGGTACAGGTTCTCAATTATATCCCAGGTATATTGGGGTACAGTCCCATAATTATATGCCAAGTATATTGGTGTACAGTCCCAAAATTATACCCCAGGTATCTGGGGTGCAGTCCCATAATTATATCACAGGTATATCGGGGTAATTTTCCATAATATCCCAGGTATCCTGGGGTACAGTTCCATAATTATATCCCAGGTATATTGGGTTACAGTCCCATAATTATATCCCAGGTATATTGGGGTACAGTCCCATAATTATATCCCAGGTATATTGGGGTACAGTTCCATAATTATATCCCAGGTATACTGGGGTAAAGTCCCATAATTATATCCTAGGTATATTGGGGTAATTTTCCATAATATCCCAGGTATATTGGGGTACAGTCCCATAATTCTACCCCAGGTATATTGGGGTACAGTTCCATAACTATATCTCAGATATATTGGGGTACAGTCCCATAATGATATGCCAGGTATATTGGGGTATAGTCGCATAATTATATCCCAGGTATACTGGGGTACAGTCCCATAATTATATCCCAGGTATACTGGGGTACAGTTCCATAACTGTATCTCAGATATATTGGGGTACAGTCCCATAATTATATCCCAGGTATATTGTGGTACCGTCCCATAATTTTATCCCAGGTATATTGGGCTACAGTTCCATAATTATATCCCAGATATATTGGGGTACAGTCCCATAATTATATCCCAGCTACACTGGTGTACAGTCCCATAATTATATCCCAGCTATATTGGGGTGCAGTCCCATAATTATATCCCAGGTAAATTGGGCTACAGTCCCATAATTATATCCCAGGTATATTGGGGTATAGTCCCATAATTATACCACAGGTGTATTGGGGTAAAGTCCCATAATTATATCCCAGGTATATTGGGGTACAGTCCCATAATTATATCCTAGGTATATTGGGGTACAGTCCCATAATTATATCCCAGGTATACTGGGGTACAGGTCCATAATTATATCCCAGATATATTGGGGTACAGTCCCATAATTATATGCCAGGTATATTGGGGTATAGTCGCATAATTATATCCCAAGTATATTGGGGTACATTCCCATAATTATATCCCAGGTATACTGGGGTACAGTTCCATAACTGTATCTCAGATATATTGGGGTACAGTCCCATAATTATATCCCAGGTATATTGGGGTACAGTCCAATAATTATACCACAGGTATATTGGGCAGCAGTTCCATAATAACCCAGGTAAATTAGGTACAGCCCCATAATTATATCCCAGGTATATTGTGGTACAGTCCCATAATTATATCCCAGGTATATTGGGCTACAGTTCCATAATTATATCTCAGATATATTGGGGTACAGTCCCATAATTATATCCCAGCTACACTGGTGTACAGTCCCATAATTATATCCCAGGTATATTGGGGTACAGTCCCATAATTATATCCCAGGTATATTGGGGTACAGTCCAATAATTATACCACAGCTATATTGGGGAGCAGTTCCATAATATCCCAGGTAAATTAGGTACAGCCCCATAATTATATCGCAGGTATATTGTGTTACAGTCCCATAATTATATCCCAGGTATATTGGGCTACAGTTCCATAATTATATCCCAGCTACACTGGTGTACAGTCCCATAATTATATCCCAGCTACACTGGTGTACAGTCCCATAATTATATCCCAGGTATATTGGGCTACAGTTCCATAATTATATCCCAGCTACACTGGTGTACAGTCCCATAATTATATCCCAGCTACACTGGTGTACAGTCCCATAATTATATCCCAGGTATATTGGGGTGCACTCCCATAATTATATCCCAGGTAAATTGGGCTACAGTCCCATAATTATATCCCAGGTATATTGGGCTACAGTTCCATAATTATATCCCAGCTACACTGGTGTACAGTCCCATAATTATATCCCAGCTACACTGGTGTACAGTCCCATAATTATATCCCAGGTATATTGGGCTACAGTTCCATAATTATATCCCAGCTACACTGGTGTACAGTCCCATAATTATATCCCAGCTACACTGGTGTACAGTCCCATAATTATATCCCAGGTATATTGGGGTGCACTCCCATAATTATATCCCAGGTAAATTGGGCTACAGTCCCATAATTATATCCCATGTATATTGGGGTATAGTCCCATAATTATACCACAGGTGTATTGGGATAAAGTCCCATAATTATATCCCAGGTATATTGGGCTACAGTCCCATAATTATATCCCAGGTATCTTTGGGTACAGTCCCATAATTATATTCCAGTTATATTGGGGTACAGTCCCATAATTATATCCCAGGTATATTAGGGTACAGTCCAATAGTTATACCCCATATATACTGGGGTACAGGTTCTCAATTATATCCCAGGTATATTGGGGTACAATCCCATAATTATATGCCAAGTATATTGGTGTACAGTCCCAAAATTATATCCCAGGTATATTGGGGTACAGTCCCATAATTATACCACAGGTATATTGGGGAGCAGTTCCATAATGTCCCAGGTAAACTGGGTAGAGCCCCATAAGTATATCCCAGGTATATTGGGGTACAGTCCCATAATTATATCCCAGGTATATTGGGGTACAGTTCCATAATTATATCCCAGATATATTGGGGTACAGTCCCATAATTATATCCCAGCTACACTGGTGTACAGTCCCATAATTATATCCCAGGTATATTGGGGTGCAGTCCCATAATTATATCCCAGGTAAATTGGGCTACAGTCCCATAATTATATCCCAGGTATATTGGGGTATAGTCCCATAATTATATCCCAGTTATATTGGGGTAAAGTCCCATAATTATATCCCAGGTATATTTGAGTACAGTCCCATAATTATATCCCAGTTATATTGGGATACAGTCCCATAATTATATCCCAGGTATATTAGGGTACAGTCCAATAATTATACCCCAGATATACTGGCGTACAGGTTCTCAATTATATCCCAGGTATATTGGGGTACAGTCCCATAATTATATGCCAAGTATATTGGTTTACAGTCCCAAAATTATACCCCAGGTATATTGGGGTGCAGTCCCATAATTATATCCCAGGTATATTGGGGTACAGTGCCATAATTATATCCCAGGTATATTGGGGTACAGTCCCATAATTATATCCCAGGTATATTGGGGTACAGTTCCATAATTATATCCCAGGTATACTGGGGTACAGTCCCATAATTATATCCTAGGTATATTGGGGTAATTTTCCATAATATCCCAGGTATATTGAGGTACAGTTCCATAATTATATCCCAGGTATACCGGGGTGCAGTCCCATAATTATACCCCAGACATATTGGGGTACAGTCCCATAATTATATCCCAGGTATATTGGGGTACAGTTCCATAATTTATGTCCCAGGTATATTGGGGTACAGTCCCATAATTATGTCCCAGGTATACTGGGGTACAGTCCCATAATTATATCCTAGGTATATTGGGGTACAGTCCCATAATTATACCCCAGGTATATTGGGGTACAGTCCCATAATTATATCCCAGGTATATTGGGGTACAGTCCCATAATTATACCCCAGGTATATTGGGGTACAGTCCCATAATTATATCCCAGGTATATTGGGGTACAGTCCCATAATTATATCCCAGGTATATTGGGGTGCAGTCTCATAATATCCCAGGTATATTGGGATACAGTTCCATAATATCCCAGGTATATTGGGGTGCAGTCCCATAATATCCAAAGTATATTGGGGTACAGTCCCATAATATCCCAGGTATATTGGGGTACAGTCCCATAATTATATCCCGGGTATATTGGGATACAGTCCCGTAATATCACAGGTATATTGGGATACAGTCCCATAATTATATCCCAGGTATATTGGGGTACAGTCCCATAATATCCCACGAATTTGGGGTACAGTCCCATAATATCACAGATATATTGGGGTACAGTCCCATAATTATATCCCTGCTATATTGGGGTACAGTCCCATAATTACATCCCAGGTATATTGGGGTACAGTCCCATAATTATATCCCAGGTATATTGGGATGCAGTCTCATAATATCCCAGGTATATTGGGATACAGTCCCATAATATCCCAGGTATATTGGGGTGCAGTCCCATAATATCCAAAGTATATTGGGGTACAGTCCCATAATATCCCAGATATATTGGGGTACAGTCCCATAATTATATCCCGGGTATATTGGGATACAGTCCCGTAATATCACAGGTATATTGGGATACAGTCCCATAATTATATCCCAGGTATATTGGGGTACAGTCCCATAATATCCCAAGTATATTGGGGTACAGTCCCATAATATCACAGGTATATTGGGGTACAGTTCCATAATTATATCCCAGCTATACTGGGGTACAGTCCCATAATTATATCCCAGACATATTGGGGTACAGTCCCATAATTATATCCCGGGTATATTGGGGTACAGTCCCATAATTATACCCCAGACATATTGGGGTACAGTCCCATAATTCTATCCCAGGTATATTGGAGTACAGTCCCATAATTTATGTCCCAGTTATATTGGGGTACAGTCCCATAATTATGTCCCAGCTATATTGGGGTACAGTCCCATAATTATATCCCGGGTATATTGGGGTGCAGTCCCATAATTATATCCCAGGTATATTGGGGTGCAGTCCCATAATTATATCCCAGGTATATTGGGGTACAGTCCCATAATTATACCCCAGGTATATTGGGCTACAGTTCCATAACTATGTCTCAGATATATTGGGGTACAGTCCCTTAATTATATGCCAGGTATATTGGGGTATAGTCGCATAATTATATCCCAGGTATACTGGGGTACAGTCCCATAATTATATCCCAGGTATACTGGGGTACAGTTCCATAACTGTATCTCAGATATATTGGGGTACAGTCCCATAATTATATCCCAGGTATATTGGGGTACAGTCCAATAATTATATCACAGGTATATTGGGGAGCAGTTCCATAATATCCCAGGTAAATTAGGTCCAGCCCCATAATTATATCCCAGGTATATTGTGGTACCGTCCCATAATTATATCCCAGGTATATTGGGCTGCAGTTCCATAATTATATCCCAGATATATTGGGGTACAGTCCCATAATTATATCCCAGCTATATTGGGGTGCAGTCCCATAATTATATCCCAGGTAAATTGGGCTACAGTCCCATAATTATATCCCTGGTATATTGGGGTATAGTCCCATAATTATAGCACAGGTGTATTGGGGTAAAGTCCCATAATTATATCCCAGGTATATTGGGGAACAGTCCCATAATTATATCCTAGGTATACTGGGGTACAGTCCCACAATTATATCCCAGGTATATTGGGGTACAGTCCCATAATTATATCCCAGGTATACTGGGGTACAGTTCCATAACTATATCTCAGATATATTGGGGTACAGTCTCATAATTATATCCCAGGTATATTGGGGTACAGTCCAATAATTATACCACAGGTATATTGGGGAGCAGTTCCATAATATCCCAGGTAAATTAGGTACAGCCCCATAATTATATCCCAGGTATATTGTGTTACAGTCCCATAATTATATCCCAGGTATATTGGGCTACAGTTCCATAATTATATCCCAGCTACACTGGTGTACAGTCCCATAATTATATCCCAGCTACACTGGTGTACAGTCCCATAATTATATCCCAGGTATATTGGGGTGCACTCCCATAATTATATCCCAGGTAAATTCGGCTACAGTCCCATAATTATATCCCAGGTATATTGGGGCACAGTTCCATAATTATATCCCAGATATATTGGGGTACAGTCCCATAATTATATCCCAGCTACACTGGTGTACAGTCCCATAATTATATCCCAGGTATATTGGGGTGCAGTCCCATAATTATATCCCAGGTAAATTGGGCTACAGTCCCATAATTATATCCCAGGTATATTGGGGTATAGTCCCATAATTATATCCCAGTTATATTGGGGTAAAGTCCCATAATTATATCCCAGGTATATTTGGGTACAGTCCCATAATTATATCCCAGTTATATTGGGGTACAGTCCCATAATTATATCCCAGGTATATTAGGGAACAGTCCAATAATTATACTCCAGATATACTGGGGTACTGGTTCTCAATTATATCCCAGGTATATTGGGGTACAGTCCCAAAATTATATGCCAAGTATATTGGTGTACAGTCCCAAAATTATACCCCAGGTATATTGGGGTGCAGTCCCATAATTATATCCCAAGTATATTGGGGTACAGTGCCATAATTATATCCCAGGTATATTGGGGTACAGTCCCATAATTATATCCCAGGTATATTGGGGTACAGTCCCATAATTATATCCTAGGTATATTGGGGTAATTTTCCATAATATCCCAGGTATATTGGGGTACAGTTCCATAACTATATCTCTGATATATTGTGGTACAGTCCCATAATTATATCCCAGGTATATTGGGGAATTGTCCCATAATTATATCCCAGGTATACTGGGGTACAGTCCCATAATTATATCCCAGGTATACTGGGGTACAGTTCCATAACTGTATCTCAGATATATTGGGCTACAGTTCCATAATTATATCCCAGATATATTGGAGTACAGTCCCATAATTATATCCCAGCTACACTGGTGTACAGTCCATAATTATATCCCAGCTATATTGGGGTGCAGTCCCATAATTATATCCCAGGTAAATTGGGCTACAGTCCCATAATTATATCCCAGGTATATTGGGGTATAGTCCCATAATTATACCACAGGCGTATTGGGGTAAAGTCCCATAATTATATCCCAGGTATATTGGGGTACAGTCCCATAATTATATCCTAGGTATACTGGGGTACAGTCCCATAATTATATCCCAGGTATACTGGGGTACAGTTCCATAATTATATCCCAGATATATTGGGGTACAGTCCCATAATTATATCCCAGGTATACTGGGGTACAGTCCCATAATTATATCCCAGGTATATTGGGGTACAGTCCCATAATATCCCAGGTATATTGGGGTACAGTCCCATAATATCACAGATATATTGGGGTACAGTCCCATAATTATATCCCTGGTATATTGGGGTACAGTCCCATAATTATATCCCAGGTATATTGGGGTACAGTCCCATAATTATACCCCAGGTATATTGGGGTACAGTCCCATAATTATATCCCAGGTATATTGGGGTGCAGTCTCATAATATCCCAGGTATATTGGGATACAGTCCCATAATATCCCAGGTATATTGGGGTGCAGTCCCATAATATCCAAAGTATATTGGGGTACAGTCCTATAATATCCCAGGTATATTGGGGTACAGTCCCATAATTATATCCTGGGTATATTGGGATACAGTCCCGTAATATCACAGGTATATTGGGATACAGTCCCATAATTATATCCCAGGTATATTGGGGTACAGTCCCATAATATCCCAGGTATATTGGGGTAAAGTCCCATAATATCACAGGTATATTGGGGTACAGTTCCATAATTATATCCCAGCTATACTGGGGTACAGTCCCATAATTATATCCCAGACATATTGGGATACAGTCCCATAATTATATCCCGGGTATATTGGGGTACAGTCCCATAATTATATACCAGGTATATTGGGGTACAGTCCCATAATTATATCCCAGACATATTGGGGTACAGTCCCATAATTAGATCCCAGGTATATTGGGGTACAGACCCATAATTATATCCCAGACATATCGGGGTACAGTCCCATAATTATATCCCAGGTATATTGGGGTACAGTCCCATAATTATATGCCAGGTATATTGGGGTATAGTCGCATAATTATATCCCAGGTATACTGGGGTACAGTCCCATAATTATATCCCAGGTATACTGGGGTACAGTTCCATAACTATATCTCAAATATATTGGGGTACAGTCCCATAATTATATGCCCGGTATATTGGGGTATAGTCGCATAATTATATCCCAGGTCTACTGGGGTACAGTCCCATAATTATATCCCAGGTATATTGGGGTACAGTCCAATAATTATACCACAGGTATATTGGGGAGCAGTTCCATAATATCCCAGGTAAATTAGGTACAGCCCCATAATTATATCCCATGTATATTGTGGTACAGTCCCATAATTATATCCCAGGTATATTGGGCTACAGTTCCATAATTATATCCCAGATATATTGGGGTACAGTCCCATAATTATATCCCAGCTTCACTGGTGTACAGTCCCATAATTACATCCCAGGTATATTGAGGTGCAGTCCCATAATTATATCCCAGGTAAATTGGGCTACAGTCCCATTATTATATCCCAGGTATATTGGGGTATAGTCCCATAATTATACCACAGGTATATTGGAGTACAGTCCCATAATTATATCCCAGGTATACTGGGGTACAGTCCCATAATTATATCCCAGGTATACTGGGGTACAGTCCCATAATTATATCCCAGGTATACTGGGGTACAGTCCCATAATTATATCCCAGGTATACTGGGGTACAGTTCCATAATTATTTTCCAGATATATTGGGGTACAGTCCCATAATTATATCCCAGTTATATTGGGGTACAGTCCCATAATTATATCCCAGGCATATTAGGGTACAGTCCAATAATTATTCCCCCGATATACTGGGGTACAGGTTCTCAATTACATCCCAGGTATATTGGGGTACAGTCCCATAATTATATGCCAAGTATATTGGTGTACAGTCCCAAAATTATACCCCAGGTATCTGGGGTGCAGTCCCATAATTATATCACAGGTATATCGGGGTAATTTTCCATAATATCCCAGGTATCCTGGGGTACAGTTCCATAATTATATCCCAGGTATATTGGGTTACAGTCCCATAATTATATCCCAGGTATATTGGGGTACAGTCCCATAATTATATCCCAGGTATATTGGTGTACAGTTCCATAATTATATCCCAGGTATACTGGGGTACAGTCCCATAATTATATCCTAGGTATATTGGGGTAATTTTCCATAATATCCCAGGTATATTGGGGTACAGTTCCATAATTATATCCCAGGTATACCGGGGTGCAGTCCCATAATTTTACCCCAGAAATATTGGGGTACAGTCCCATAATTCTATCCCAGGTATATTGGAGTACAGTCCCATAATTTATGTCCCAGTTATATTGGGGTACAGTCCCATAATTATGTCCCAGCTATATTGGGGTACAGTCCCATAATTATATCCCGGGTATATTGGGGTTCAGTCCCATAATTATATCCCAGGTATATTGGGGTGCAGTCCCATAATTATATCCCAGGTATATTGGGGTACAGTCCCATAATTATACCCCAGGTATATTGGGCTACAGTTCCATAACTATGTCTCAGATATATTGGGGTACAGTCCCTTAATTATGTGCCAGGTATATTGGGGTATAGTCGCATAATTATATCCCAGGTATACTGGGGTACAGTCCCATAATTATATCCCAGGTATACTGGGGTACAGTTCCATAACTGTATCTCAGATATATTGGGGTACAGTCCCATAATTATATCCCAGGTATATTGGGGTACAGTCCAATAATTATATCACAGGTATATTGGGGAGCAGTTCCATAATATCCCAGGTAAATTAGGTACAGCCCCATAATTATATCCCAGGTATATTGTGGTACCGTCCCATAATTATATCCCAGGTATATTGGGCTGCAGTTCCATAATTATATCCCAGATATATTGGGGTACAGTCCCATAATTATATCCCAGCAATATTGGGGTGCAGTCCCATAATTATATCCCAGGTAAATTGGGCTACAGTCCCATAATTATATCCCTGGTATATTGGGGTATAGTCCCATAATTATAGCACAGGTGTATTGGGGTAAAGTCCCATAATTATATCCCAGGTATATTGGGGTACAGTCCCATAATTATATTCTAGGTATACTGGGGTACAGTCCCACAATTATATCCCAGGTATATTGGGGTACAGTCCCATAATTATATCCCAGGTATACTGGGGTACAGTTCCATAACTATATCTCAGATATATTGGGGTACAGTCTCATAATTATATCCCAGGTATATTGGGGTACAGTCCAATAATTATACCACAGGTATATTGGGGAGCAGTTCCACAATATCCCAGGTAAATTAGGTACAGCCCCATAATTATATCCCAGGTATATTGTGTTACAGTCCCATAATTATATCCCAGGTATATTGGGCTACAGTTCCATAATTATATCCCAGCTACACTGGTGTACAGTCCCATAATTATATCCCAGCTACACTGGTGTACAGTCCCATAATTATATCCCAGGTATATTGGGGTGCACTCCCATAATTATATCCCAGGTAAATTCGGCTACAGTCCCATAATTATATCCCAGGTATATTGGGGTACAGTTCCATAATTATATCCCAGATATATTGGGGTACAGTCCCATAATTATATCCCAGCTACACTGGTGTACAGTCCCATAATTATATCCCAGGTATATTGGGGTGCAGTCCCATAATTATATCCCAGGTAAATTGGGCTACAGTCCCATAATTATATCCCAGGTATATTGGGGTATAGTCCCATAATTATATCCCAGTTATATTGGGGTAAAGTCCCATAATTATATCCCAGGTATATTTGGGTACAGTCCCATAATTATATCCCAGTTATATTGGGGTACAGTCCCATAATTATATCCCAGGTATATTAGGGTACAGTCCAATAATTATACTCCAGATATACTGGGGTACAGGTTCTCAATTATATCCCAGGTATATTGGGGTACAGTCCCATAATTATATGCCAAGTATATTGGTGTACAGTCCCAAAATTATACCCCAGGTATATTGGGGTGCAGTCCCATAATTATATCCCAAGTATATTGGGGTACAGTGCCATAATTATATCCCAGGTATATTGGGGTACAGTCCCATAATTATATCCCAGGTATATTGGGGTACAGTCCCATAGTTATATCCCAGGTATATTGGGGTACAGTTCCATAATTATATCCCAGGTATACTGGGGTACAGTCCCATAATTATATCCTAGGTATATTGGGGTAATTTTCCATAATATCCCAGGTATATTGGGGTACAGTTCCATAACTATATCTCTGATATATTGGGGTACAGTCCCATAATTATATCCCAGGTATATTGGGGAATTGTCCCATAATTATATCCCAGGTATACTGGGGTACAGTCCCATAATTATATCCCAGGTATACTGGGGTACAGTTCCATAACTGTATCTCAGATATATTGGGGTACAGTCCCATAATTATATCCCAGGTATATTGGGGTACAGTCCAATAATTATACCACAGATATATTGGGGAGCAGTTCCATAATATCCCAGGTAAATTAGGTACAGCCCCATAATTATATCCCAGGTATATTGTGGTACCGTCCCATAATTATATCCCAGCTATATTGGGCTACAGTTCCATAATTATATCCCAGATATATTGGGGTACAGTCCCATAATTATATCCCAGCTACACTGGTGTACAGTCCATAATTATATCCCAGCTATATTGGGGTGCAGTCCCATAATTATATCCCAGGTAAATTGGGCTACAGTCCCATAATTATATCCCAGGTATATTGGGGTATAGTCCCATAATTATACCACAGGTGTATTGGGGTAAAGTCCCATAATTATATCCCAGGTATATTGGGGTACAGTCCCATAATTATATCCTAGGTATACAGGGGTACAGTCCCATAATTATATCCCAGGTATACTGGGGTACAGTTCCATAATTATATCCCAGATATATTGGGGTACAGTCCCATAATTATATGCCAGGTATATTGGGGTATAGTCGCATAATTATATCCCAAGTATATTAGGGTACAGTCCCATAATTATATCCCAGGTATACTGGGGTACAGTTCCATAACTGTATCTCAGATATATTGGGGTACAGTCCCATAATTATATCCCAGCTATATTGGGGTACAGTCCAATAATTATACCACAGGTATATTGGGCAGCAGTTCCATAATAACCCAGGTAAATTAGGTACAGCCCCATAATTATATCCCAGGTATATTGTGGTACAGTCCCATAATTATATCCCAGGTATATTGGGCTACAGTTCCATAATTATATCCCAGATATATTGGGGTACAGTCCCATAATTATATCCCAGCTACACTGGTGTACAGTCCCATAATTATATCCCAGGTATATTGGGGTGCAGTCCCATAATATCCAAAGTATATAGGGGTACAGTCCTATAATATCCCAGGTATATTGGGGTACAGTCCCATAATTATATCCTGGGTATATTGGGATACAGTCCAGTAATATCACAGGTATATTGGGATACAGTCCCATAATTATATCCCAGGTATATTGGGGTACAGTCCCATAATATCCCAGGTATATTGGGGTAAAGTCCCATAATATCACAGGTATATTGGGGTACAGTTCCATAATTATTTCCCAGCTATACTGGGGTACAGTCCCATAATTATATCCCAGACATATTGGGATACAGTCCCATAATTATATCCCGGGTATATTGGGGTACAGTCCCATAATTATATACCAGGTATATTGGGGTACAGTCCCATAATTATATCCCAGACATATTGGGGTACAGTCCCATAATTAGATCCCAGGTATATTGGGGTACTGACCCATAATTATATCCCAGACATATCGGGGTACAGTCCCATAATTATATCCCAGGTATATTGGGGTACAGTCCCATAATTATATGCCAGGTATATTGGGGTATAGTCGCATAATTATATCCCAGGTATACTGGGGTACAGTCCCATAATTATATCCCAGGTATACTGGGGTACAGTTCCATAACTATATCTCAAATATATTGGGGTACAGTCCCATAATTATATGCCAGGTATATTGGGGTATAGTCGCATAATTATATCCCAGGTCTACTGGGGTACAGTCCCATAATTATATCCCAGGTATATTGGGGTACAGTCCAATAATTATATCCCAGGTATATTGGGGTACAGTTCCATAATTATATCCCAGGTATATTGGGGTAATTTTCCATAATATCCCAGGTATATTGGGGTACAGTCCCATAATTATATCCCAGGTATATTGGGGTACAGTCCCATAATTATACCCCAGGTATATTGGGGTACAGTTCCATAATTATATCCCAGGTATACTGGGGTACAGTCCCATAATTATATCCTAGGTATATTGGGGTAATTTTCCATAATATCCCAGGTATATTGGGGTACAGTCCCATAATTATATCCCAGGTATATTGGGGTACAGTCCCATAATTATACCCCAGGTATATTGGGGTACAGTTCCATAACTATATCTCTGATATATTGGATACAGTTCCATAACTGTATCTCAGATATATTGGGGTACAGTCCCATAATTATATCCCAGGTATATTGGGGTACAGTCCAATAATTATACCACAGGTATATTGGGGAGCAGTTCCATAATATCCCAGGTAAATTAGGTACAGCCCCATAATTATATCCCAGGTATATTGTGGTACCGTCCCATAATTATATCCCAGCTATATTGGGCTACAGTTCCATAATTATATCCCAGATATATTGGGGTACAGTCCCATAATTATATCCCAGCTACACTGGTGTACAGTCCATAATTATATCCCAGCTATATTGGGGTGCAGTCCCATAATTATATCCCAGGTAAATTGGGCTACAGTCCCATAATTATATCCCAGGTATATTGGGGTATAGTCCCATAATTATACCACAGGTGTATTGGGGTAAAGTCCCATAATTATATCCCAGGTATATTGGGGTACAGTCCCATAATTATATCCTAGGTATACTGGGGTACAGTCCCATAATTATATCCCAGGTATACTGGGGTACAGTTCCATAATTATATCCCAGATATATTGGGGTACAGTCCCATAATTATATGCCAGGTATATTGGGGTATAGTCGCATAATTATATCCCAAGTATATTAGGGTACAGTCCCATAATTATATCCCAGGTATACTGGGGTACAGTTCCATAACTGTATCTCAGATATATTGGGGTACAGTCCCATAATTATATCCCAGGTATATTGGGTACAGTCCAATAATTATACCACAGGTATATTGGGCAGCAGTTCCATAATAACCCAGGTAAATTGGTACAGCCCCATAATTATATCCCAGGTATATTGTGGTACAGTCCCATAATTATATCCCAGGTATATTGGGCTACAGTTCCATAATTATATCCCAGATATATTGGGGTACAGTCCCATAATTATATCCCAGCTACACTGGTGTACAGTTCCATAATTATATCCCAGGTATATTGGGGTACAGTCCCATAATTATATCCCAGGTATACTGGGGTACAGTTCCATAACTATATCTCAGATATATTGTGGTACAGTCTCATAATTATATCCCAGGTATATTGGGGTACAGTCCAATAATTATACCACAGCTATATTGGGGAGCAGTTCCATAATATCCCAGGTAAATTAGGTACAGCCCCATAATTATATCGCAGGTATATTGTGTTACAGTCCCATAATTATATCCCAGGTATATTGGGCTACTGTTCAATAATTATATCCCAGCTAAACTGGTGTACAGTCCCATAATTATATCCCAGCTACACTGGTGTACAGTCCCATAATTATATCCCAGGTATATTGGGGTGCACTCCCATAATTATATCCCAGGTAAATTGGGCTACAGTCCCATAATTATACCACAGGTGTATTGGGGTGCAGTCCCATAATTATATCCCAGTTAATTTGGGCAACAGTCCCATAATTATAACCCAGGTATATTGGTGTACAGTCCCATAATTATATCCCAGGTATATTGGGGTGCACTCCCATAATTATATCCCAGTTAATTTGGGCAACAGTCCCATAATTATACCACAGGTGTATTGGGATAAAGTCCCATAATTATATCCCAGGTATATTGGGGTAAAGTCCCATAATTATATCCCAGGTATATTTGGGTACAGTCCCATAATTATATCCCAGTTATATTGGGGTACAGTCCCATAATTATATCCCAGGTATATTAGGGTACAGTCCAATAATTATACCCCAGATATACCGGGGTACAGGTTCTCAATTATATCCCAGGTATATTGGGGTACAATCCCATAATTATATGCCAAGTATATTGGTGTACTGTCCCAAAATTATATCCCAGGTATATTGGGGTACAGTCCCATAATTATACCACAGGTATATTGGGGAGCAGTTCCATAATATCCCAGGTAAACTGGGTACAGCCCCATAATTATATCCCAGGTATATTGGGGTACAGTCCCATGATTATATCCCAGGTATATTGGGCTACAGTTCCATAATTATATCCCAGATATATTGGGGTACAGTCCCATAATTATATCCCAGCTACACTGGTGTACAGTCCCATAATTATATCCCAGGTATATTGGGGTGCAGTCCCATAATTATATCCCAGGTAAATTGGGCTACAGTCCCATAATTATATCCCAGGTATTTTGGGGTATAGTCCCATAATTATATCCCAGTTATATTGGGGTAAAGTCCCATAATTATATCCCAGCTATATTTGGGTACAGTCCCATAAGTATATCGCAGTTATATTGGGGTACAGTCCCATAATTATATCCCAGGTATATTGGGGTGCAGTCCCATAATTATATCCCAGCTATATTGGGCTACAGTCCCATAATTATATCCCAGGTATTTTGGGGTATAGTCCCATCATTATATCCCAGGTATATTGGGGTACAGTCCCATAATTATATCCCAGCTATATTGGGGTGCAGTCCCATAATTATATCCCAGTTAATTTGGGCTACAGTCCCATAATTATATCCCAGGTATATTGGGGTATAGTCCCATAATTATACCACAGGTGTATTGGGGTAAAGTCCCATAATTATATCCCAGGTATATTGGGGTACAGTCCCATAATTATATCCCAGCTATATTGGGGTGCAGTCCCATAATTATATCCCAGGTAAATTGGGCTACAGTCCCATAATTATATCCCAGGTATATTGGGGTATAGTCCCATAATTATACCACAGGTGTATTGGGGTAAAGTCCCATAATTATATCCCAGGTATATTGGGGTACAGTCCCATAATTATATCCCAGCTATATTGGGGTGCAGTCCCACAATTATATCCCAGGTAAATTGGGCTACAGTCCCATAATTATATCCCAGGTATATTGGGGTATAGTCCCATAATTATACCACAGGTGTATTGGGGTAAAATCCCATAATTATATCCCAGGTATATTGGGGTACAGTCCCATAATTATATCCTAGGTATACTGGGGTACAGTCCCATAATTATATCCCAGGTATACTGGGGTACAGTTCCATAATTATATCCCAGATATATTGGGGTACAGTCCCATAATTATATGCCAGGTATATTGGGGTATAGTCGCATAATTATATCCCAAGTATATTGGGGTACAGTCCCATAATTATATCCCAGGTATACTGGTGTACAGTTCCATAACTGTATCTCAGATATATTGGGGTACAGTCCCATAATTATATCCCAGGTATATTGGTGTACAGTCCAATAATTATACCACAGGTATATTGGGCAGCAGTTCCATAATAACCCAGGTAAATTAGGTACAGCCCCATAATTATATCCCAGGTATATTGTGGTACAGTCCCATAATTATATCCCAGGTATATTGGGCTACAGTTCCATAATTATATCCCAGATATATTGGGGTACAGTCCCATAATTATATCCCAGCTACACTGGTGTACAGTCCCATAATTATATCCCAGGTATATTGGGGTACAGTCCCATAATTATATCCCAGGTATACTGGGGTACAGTTCCATAACTATATCTCAGATATATTGGGGTACAGTCTCATAATTATATCCCAGGTATATTGGGGTACAGTCCAATAATTATACCATAGGTATATTGGGGAGCAGTTCCATAATATCCCAGGTAAATTAGGTACAGCCCCATAATTATATCCCAGGTATATTGGGCTACAGTTCCATAATTATATCCCAGCTAAACTGGTGTACAGTCCCATAATTATATCCCAGCTACACTGGTGTACAGTCCCATAATTATATCCCAGGTATATTGGGGTGCACTCCCATAATTATATCCCAGGTAAATTGGGCTACAGTCCCATAATTATATCCCAGGTATATTGGGGTATAGTCCCATAATTATACCACAGGTGTATTGGGATAAAGTCCCATAATTATATCCCAGGTATATTGGGGTAAAGTCCCATAATTATATCCCAGGTATATTTGGGTACAGTCCCATAATTATATCCAGTTATATTGGGGTACAGTCCCATAATTATATCCCAGGTATATTAGGGTACAGTCCAATAATTATACCCCAGATATACCGGGGTACAGGTTCTCAATTATATCCCAGGTATATTGGGGTACAATCCCATAATTATATGCCAAGTATATTGGTGTACTGTCCCAAAATTATATCCCAGGTATATTGGGGTACAGTCCCATAATTATACCACAGGTATATTGGGGAGCAGTTCCATAATATCCCAGGTAAACTGGGTACAGCCCCATAATTATATCCCAGGTATACTGGGGTACAGTCCCATGATTATATCCCAGGTATATTGGGCTACAGTTCCATAATTATATCCCAGATATATTGGGGTACAGTCCCATAATTATATCCCAGCTAAACTGGTGTACAGTCCCATAATTATATCCCAGGTATATTGGGGTGCAGTCCCATAATTATATCCCAGGTAAATTGGGCTACAGTCCCATAATTATATCCCAGGTATATTGGGGTATAGTCCCATAATTATACCACAGGTGTATTGGGGTAAAGTCCCATAATTATATCCCAGGTATATTGGGGTACAGTCCCATAATTATATCCCAGCTATATTGGGGTGCAGTCCCATAATTATATCCCAGGTAAATTGGGCTACAGTCCCATAATTATATCCCAGGTATATTGGGGTATAGTCCCATAATTATACCACAGGTGTATTGGGGTAAAGTCCCATAATTATATCCCAGGTATATTGGGGTACAGTCCCATAATTATATCCCAGCTATATTGGGGTGCAGTCCCACAATTATATCCCAGGTAAATTGGGCTACAGTCCCATAATTATATCCCAGGTATATTGGGGTATAGTCCCATAATTATACCACAGGTGTATTGGGGTAAAATCCCATAATTATATCCCAGGTATATTGGGGTACAGTCCCATAATTATATCCTAGGTATACTGGGGTACCGTCCCATAATTATATCCCAGGTATACTGGGGTACAGTTCCATAATTATATCCCAGATATATTGGGGTACAGTCCCATAATTATATGCCAGGTATATTGGGGTATAGTCGCATAATTATATCCCAAGTATATTGGGGTACAGTCCCATAATTATATCCCAGGTATACTGGTGTACAGTTCCATAACTGTATCTCAGATATATTGGGGTACAGTCCCATAATTATATCCCAGGTATATTGGTGTACAGTCCAATAATTATACCACAGGTATATTGGGCAGCAGTTCCATAATAACCCAGGTAAATTAGGTACAGCCCCATAATTATATCCCAGGTATATTGTGGGACAGTCCCATAATTATATCCCAGGTATATTGGGCTACAGTTCCATAATTATATCCCAGATATATTGGGGTACAGTCCCATAATTATATCCCAGCTACACTGGTGTACAGTCCCATAATTATATCCCAGGTATATTGGGGTACAGTCCCATAATTATATCCCAGGTATACTGGGGTACAGTTCCATAACTATATCTCAGATATATTGGGGTACAGTCTCATAATTATATCCCAGGTATATTGGGCTACAGTTCCATAATTATATCCCAGCTAAACTGGTGTACAGTCCCATAATTATATCCCAGCTACACTGGTGTACAGTCCCATAATTATATCCCAGGTATATTGGGGTGCACTCCCATAATTATATCCCAGGTAAATTGGGCTACAGTCCCATAATTATATCCCAGGTATATTGGGGTATAGTCCCATAATTATACCACAGGTGTATTGGGATAAAGTCCCAAAATTATATCCCAGGTATATTGGGGTACAGTCCCATAATTATATCCCAGGTATATTTGGGTACAGTCCCATAATTATATCCCAGTTATATTGGGGTACAGTCCCATAATTATATCCCAGGTATATTAGGGTACAGTCCAATAATTATACCCCAGATATACCGGGGTACAGGTTCTCAATTATATCCCAGGTATATTGGGGTACAATCCCATAATTATATGCCAAGTATATTGGTGTACTGTCCCAAAATTATATCCCAGGTATATTGGGGTACAGTCCCATAATTATACCACAGGTATATTGGGGAGCAGTTCCATAATATCCCAGGTAAACTGGGTACAGCCCCATAATTATATCCCAGGTATATTGGGGTAAAGTCCCATGATTATATCCCAGGTATATTGGGCTACAGTTCCATAATTATATCCCAGATATATTGGGGTACAGTCCCATAATTATATCCCAGCTACACTGGTGTACAGTCCCATAATTATATCCCAGGTATATTGGGGTGCAGTCCCATAATTATATCCCAGGTAAATTGGGCTACAGTCCCATAATTATATCCCAGGTATTTTGGGGTATAGTCCCATAATTATATCCCAGCTATATTGGGGTGCAATCCCATAATTATATCCCAGTTAATTTGGGCTACAGTCCCATAATTATATCCCAGGTATATTGGGGTATAGTCCCATAATTATACCACAGGTGTATTGGGGTAAAGTCCCATAATTATATCCCAGGTATATTGGGGTACAGTCCCATAATTATATCCCAGCTATATTGGGGTGCAGTCCCATAATTATATCCCAGGTAAATTGGGCTACAGTCCCATAATTATATCCCAGGTATATTGGGGTATAGTCCCATAATTATACCACAGGTGTATTGGGGTAAAGTCCCATAATTATATCCCAGGTATATTGGGGTACAGTCCCATAATTATATCCCAGCTATATTGGGGTGCAGTCCCACAATTATATCCCAGGTAAATTGGGCTACAGTCCCATAATTATATCCCAGGTATATTGGGGTATAGTCCCATAATTATACCACAGGTGTATTGGGGTAAAATCCCATAATTATATCCCAGGTATATTGGGGTACAGTCCCATAATTATATCCTAGGTATACTGGGGTACAGTCCCATAATTATATCCCAGGTGTACTGGGGTACAGTTCCATAATTATATCCCAGATATATTGGGGTACAGTCCCATAATTATATGCCAGGTATATTGGGGTATAGTCGCATAATTATATCCCAAGTATATTGGGGTACAGTCCCATAATTATATCCCAGGTATACTGGTGTACAGTTCCATAACTGTATCTCAGATATATTGGGGTACAGTCCCATAATTATATCCCAGGTATATTGGTGTACAGTCCAATAATTATACCACAGGTATATTGGGCAGCAGTTCCATAATAACCCAGGTAAATTAGGTACAGCCCCATAATTATATCCCAGGTATATTGTGGGACAGTCCCATAATTATATCCCAGGTATATTGGGCTACAGTTCCATAATTATATCCCAGATATATTGGGGTACAGTCCCATAATTATATCCCAGCTACACTGGTGTACAGTCCCATAATTATATCCCAGGTATATTGGGGTACAGTCCCATAATTATATCCCAGGTATACTGGGGTACAGTTCCATAACTATATCTCAGATATATTGGGGTACAGTCTCATAATTATATCCCAGGTATATTGGGCTACAGTTCCATAATTATATCCCAGCTAAACTGGTGTACAGTCCCATAATTATATCCCAGCTACACTGGTGTACAGTCCCATAATTATATCCCAGGTATATTGGGGTGCACTCCCATAATTATATCCCAGGTAAATTGGGCTACAGTCCCATAATTATATCCCAGGTATATTGGGGTATAGTCCCATAATTATACCACAGGTGTATTGGGATAAAGTCCCAAAATTATATCCCAGGTATATTGGGGTACAGTCCCATAATTATATCCCAGGTATATTTGGGTACAGTCCCATAATTATATCCCAGTTATATTGGGGTACAGTCCCATAATTATATCCCAGGTATATTAGGGTACAGTCCAATAATTATACCCCAGATATACCGGGGTACAGGTTCTCAATTATATCCCAGGTATATTGGGGTACAATCCCATAATTATATGCCAAGTATATTGGTGTACTGTCCCAAAATTATATCCCAGGTATATTGGGGTACAGTCCCATAATTATACCACAGGTATATTGGGGAGCAGTTCCATAATATCCCAGGTAAACTGGGTACAGCCCCATAATTATATCCCAGGTATATTGGGGTAAAGTCCCATGATTATATCCCAGGTATATTGGGCTACAGTTCCATAATTATATCCCAGATATATTGGGGTACAGTCCCATAATTATATCCCAGCTACACTGGTGTACAGTCCCATAATTATATCCCAGGTATATTGGGGTGCAGTCCCATAATTATATCCCAGGTAAATTGGGCTACAGTCCCATAATTATATCCCAGGTATTTTGGGGTATAGTCCCATAATTATATCCCAGCTATATTGGGGTGCAATCCCATAATTATATCCCAGTTAATTTGGGCTACAGTCCCATAATTATATCCCAGGTATATTGGGGTATAGTCCCATAATTATACCACAGGTGTATTGGGGTAAAGTCCCATAATTATATCCCAGGTATATTGGGGTACAGTCCCATAATTATATCCCAGCTATATTGGGGTGCAGTCCCATAATTATATCCCAGGTAAATTGGGCTACAGTCCCATAATTATATCCCAGGTATATTGGGGTATAGTCCCATAATTATACCACAGGTGTATTGGGGTAAAGTCCCATAATTATATCCCAGGTATATTGGGGTACAGTCCCATAATTATATCCCAGCTATATTGGGGTGCAGTCCCACAATTATATCCCAGGTAAATTGGGCTACAGTCCCATAATTATATCCCAGGTATATTGGGGTATAGTCCCATAATTATACCACAGGTGTATTGGGGTAAAATCCCATAATTATATCCCAGGTATATTGGGGTACAGTCCCATAATTATATCCTAGGTATACTGGGGTACAGTCCCATAATTATATCCCAGGTATACTGGGGTACAGTTCCATAATTATATCCCAGATATATTGGGGTACAGTCCCATAATTATATGCCAGGTATATTGGGGTATAGTCGCATAATTATATCCCAAGTATATTGGGGTACAGTCCCATAATTATATCCCAGGTATACTGGTGTACAGTTCCATAACTGTATCTCAGATATATTGGGGTACAGTCCCATAATTATATCCCAGGTATATTGGTGTACAGTCCAATAATTATACCACAGGTATATTGGGCAGCAGTTCCATAATAACCCAGGTAAATTAGGTACAGCCCCATAATTATATCCCAGGTATATTGTGGTACAGTCCCATAATTATATCCCAGGTATATTGGGCTACAGTTCCATAATTATATCCCAGATATATTGGGGTACAGTCCCATAATTATATCCCAGCTACATTTGTGTACAGTCCCATAATTATATCCCAGGTATATTGGGGTACAGTCCCATAATTATATCCCAGGTATACTGGGGTACAGTTCCATAACTATATCTCAGATATATTGGGGTACAGTCTCATAATTATATCCCAGGTATATTGGGGTACAGTCCAATAATTATACCATAGGTATATTGGGGAGCAGTTCCATAATATCCCAGTTAAATTAGGTACAGCCCCATAATTATATCCCAGGTATATTGGGCTACAGTTCCATAATTATATCCCAGCTAAACTGGTGTACAGTCCCATAATTATATCCCAGCTACACTGGTGTACAGTCCCATAATTATATCCCAGGTATATTGGGGTGCACTCCCATAATTATATCCCAGGTAAATTGGGCTACAGTCCCATAATTATATCCCAGGTATATTGGGGTATAGTCCCATAATTATACCACAGGTGTATTGGGATAAAGTCCCATAATTATATCCCAGGTATATTGGGGTAAAGTCCCATAATTATATCCCAGGTATATTTGGGTACAGTCCCATAATTATATCCCAGTTATATTGGGGTACAGTCCCATAATTATATCCCAGGTATATTAGGGTACAGTCCAATAATTATACCCCAGATATACCGGGGTACAGGTTCTCAATTATATCCCAGGTATATTGGGGTACAATCCCATAATTATATGCCAAGTATATTGGTGTACTGTCCCAAAATTATATCCCAGGTATATTGGGGTACAGTCCCATAATTATACCACAGGTATATTGGGGAGCAGTTCCATAATATCCCAGGTAAACTGGGTACAGCCCCATAATTATATCCCAGGTATACTGGGGTACAGTCCCATGATTATATCCCAGGTATATTGGGCTACAGTTCCATAATTATATCCCAGATATATTGGGGTACAGTCCCATAATTATATCCCAGCTACACTGGTGTACAGTCCCATAATTATATCCCAGGTATATTGGGGTGCAGTCCCATAATTATATCCCAGGTAAATTGGGCTACAGTCCCATAATTATATCCCAGGTATTTTGGGGTATAGTCCCATAATTATATCCCAGCTATATTGGGGTGCAATCCCATAATTATATCCCAGTTAATTTGGGCTACAGTCCCATAATTATATCCCAGGTATATTGGGGTATAGTCCCATAATTATACCACAGGTGTATTGGGGTAAAGTCCCATAATTATATCCCAGGTATATTGGGGTACAGTCCCATAATTATATCCCAGCTATATTGGGGTGCAGTCCCATAATTATATCCCAGGTAAATTGGGCTACAGTCCCATAATTATATCCCAGGTATATTGGGGTATAGTCCCATAATTATACCACAGGTGTATTGGGGTAAAGTCCCATAATTATATCCCAGGTATATTGGGGTACAGTCCCATAATTATATCCCAGCTATATTGGGGTGCAGTCCCACAATTATATCCCAGGTAAATTGGGCTACAGTCCCATAATTATATCCCAGGTATATTGGGGTATAGTCCCATAATTATACCACAGGTGTATTGGGGTAAAATCCCATAATTATATCCCAGGTATATTGGGGTACAGTCCCATAATTATATCCTAGGTATACTGGGGTACAGTCCCATAATTATATCCCAGGTATACTGGGGTACAGTTCCATAATTATATCCCAGATATATTGGGGTACAGTCCCATAATTATATGCCAGGTATATTGGGGTATAGTCGCATAATTATATCCCAAGTATATTGGGGTACAGTCCCATAATTATATCCCAGGTATACTGGTGTACAGTTCCATAACTGTATCTCAGCTATATTGGGGTACAGTCCCATAATTATATCCCAGGTATATTGGTGTACAGTCCAATAATTATACCACAGGTATATTGGGCAGCAGTTCCATAATAACCCAGGTAAATTAGGTACAGCCCCATAATTATATCCCAGGTATATTGTGGTACAGTCCCATAATTATATCCCAGGTATATTTGGCTACAGTTCCATAATTATATCCCAGATATATTGGGGTACAGTCCCATAATTATATCCCAGCTACACTGGTGTACAGTCCCATAATTATATCCCAGGTATATTGGGGTACAGTCCCATAATTATATCCCAGGTATACTGGGGTACAGTTCCATAACTATATCTCAGATATATTGGGGTACAGTCTCATAATTATATCCCAGGTATATTGGGCTACAGTTCCATAATTATATCCCAGCTAAACTGGTGTACAGTCCCATAATTATATCCCAGCTACACTGGTGTACAGTCCCATAATTATATCCCAGGTATATTGGGGTGCACTCCCATAATTATATCCCAGGTAAATTGGGCTACAGTCCCATAATTATATCCCAGGTATATTGGGGTATAGTCCCATAATTATACCACAGGTGTATTGGGATAAAGTCCCAAAATTATATCCCAGGTATATTGGGGTACAGTCCCATAATTATATCCCAGGTATATTTGGGTACAGTCCCATAATTATATCCCAGTTATATTGGGGTACAGTCCCATAATTATATCCCAGGTATATTAGGGTACAGTCCAATAATTATACCCCAGATATACCGGGGTACAGGTTCTCAATTATATCCCAGGTATATTGGGGTACAATCCCATAATTATATGCCAAGTATATTGGTGTACTGTCCCAAAATTATATCCCAGGTATATTGGGGTACAGTCCCATAATTATACCACAGGTATATTGGGGAGCAGTTCCATAATATCCCAGGTAAACTGGGTACAGCCCCATAATTATATCCCAGGTATATTGGGGTACAGTCCCATGATTATATCCCAGGTATATTGGGCTACAGTTCCATAATTATATCCCAGATATATTGGGGTACAGTCCCATAATTATATCCCAGCTACACTGGTGTACAGTCCCATAATTATATCCCAGGTATATTGGGGTGCAGTCCCATAATTATATCCCAGGTAAATTGGGCTACAGTCCCATAATTATATCCCAGGTATTTTGGGGTATAGTCCCATAATTATATCCCAGTTATATTGGGGTAAAGTCCCATAATTATATCCCAGGTATATTTGGGTACAGTCCCATAAGTATATCCCAGTTATATTGGGGTACAGTCCCATAATTATATCCAAGGTATATTAGGGTACAGTCCAATAATTATACCCCAGATATACTGGGGTACAGGTTCTCAATTATATCCCAGGTATATTGGGGTACAGTCCCATAATTATATGCCAAGTATATTGGTGTACAGTCCCAAAATTATACCCCAGGTATATTGGGGTGCAGTCGCATAATTATATCCCAGGTATATTGGGGTACAGTGCCATAATTATATCCCAGGTATATTGGGGTACAGTCCCATAATTATATCCCAGGTATATTGGCTACAGTTCCATAATTATATCCCAGATATATTGGGGTACAGTCCCATAATTATATCCCAGCTACACTGGTGTACAGTCCCATAATTATATCCCAGGTATATTGGGGTACAGTCCCATAATTATATCCCAGGTATACTGGGGTACAGTTCCATAACTATATCTCAGATATATTGGGGTACAGTCTCATAATTATATCCCAGGTATATTGGGGTACAGTCCAATAATTATACCATAGGTATATTGGGGAGCAGTTCTATAATATCCCAGGTAATTTAGGTACAGCCCCATAATTATATCCCAGGTATATTGGGCTACAGTTCCATAATTATATCCCAGCTAAACTGGTGTACAGTCCCATAATTATATCCCAGCTACACTGGTGTACAGTCCCATAATTATATCCCAGGTATATTGGGGTGCACTCCCATAATTATATCCCAGGTAAATTGGGCTACAGTCCCATAATTATATCCCAGGTATATTGGGGTATAGTCCCATAATTATACCACAGGTGTATTGGGATAAAGTCCCATAATTATATCCCAGGTATATTGGGGTAAAGTCCCATAATTATATCCCAGGTATATTTGGGTACAGTCCCATAATTATATCCCAGTTATATTGGGGTACAGTCCCATAATTATATCCCAGGTATATTAGGGTACAGTCCAATAATTATACCCCAGATATACCGGGGTACAGGTTCTCAATTATATCCCAGGTATATTGGGGTACAATCCCATAATTATATGCCAAGTATATTGGTGTACTGTCCCAAAATTATATCCCAGGTATATTGGGGTACAGTCCCATAATTATACCACAGGTATATTGGGGAGCAGTTCCATAATATCCCAGGTAAACTGGGTACAGCCCCATAATTATATCCCAGGTATATTGGGGTACAGTCCCATGATTATATCCCAGGTATATTGGGCTACAGTTCCATAATTATATCCCAGATATATTGGGGTACAGTCCCATAATTATATCCCAGCTACACTGGTGTACAGTCCCATAATTATATCCCAGGTATATTGGGGTGCAGTCCCATAGTTATATCCCAGGTAAATTGGGCTACAGTCCCATAATTATATCCCAGGTATTTTGGGGTATAGTCCCATAATTATATCCCAGTTATATTGGGGTAAAGTCCCATAATTATATCCCAGATATATTTGGGTACAGTCCCATAAGTATATCGCAGTTATATTGGGGTACAGTCCCATAATTATATCCCAGGTATATTGGGGTGCAGTCCCATAATTATATCCCAGGTAAATTGGGCTACAGTCCCATAATTATATCCCAGGTATTTTGGGGTATAGTCCCATCATTATATCCCAGGTATATTGGGGTACAGTCCCATAATTATATCCCAGCTATATTGGGGTGCAGTCCCATAATTATATCCCAGTTAATTTGGGCTACAGTCCCATAATTATATCCCAGGTATATTGGGGTATAGTCCCATAATTATACCACAGGTGTATTGGGGTAAAGTCCCATAATTATATCCCAGGTATATTGGGGTACAGTCCCATAATTATATCCCAGCTATATTGGGGTGCAGTCCCATAATTATATCCCAGGTAAATTGGGCTACAGTCCCATAATTATATCCCAGGTATATTGGGGTATAGTCCCATAATTATACCACAGGTGTATTGGGGTAAAGTCCCATAATTATATCCCAGGTATATTGGGGTACAGTCCCATAATTATATCCCAGCTATATTGGGGTGCAGTCCCACAATTATATCCCAGGTAAATTGGGCTACAGTCCCATAATTATATCCCAGGTATATTGGGGTATAGTCCCATAATTATACCACAGGTGTATTGGGGTAAAATCCCATAATTATATCCCAGGTATATTGGGGTACAGTCCCATAATTATATCCTAGGTATACTGGGGTACAGTCCCATAATTATATCCCAGGTATACTGGGGTACAGTTCCATAATTATATCCCAGATATATTGGGGTACAGTCCCATAATTATATGCCAGGTATATTGGGGTATAGTCGCATAATTATATCCCAAGTATATTGGGGTACAGTCCCATAATTATATCCCAGGTATACTGGTGTACAGTTCCATAACTGTATCTCAGATATATTGGGGTACAGTCCCATAATTATATCCCAGGTATATTGGTGTACAGTCCAATAATTATACCACAGGTATATTGGGCAGCAGTTCCATAATAACCCAGGTAAATTAGGTACAGCCCCATAATTATATCCCAGGTATATTGTGGTACAGTCCCATAATTATATCCCAGGTATATTGGGCTACAGTTCCATAATTATATCCCAGATATATTGGGGTACAGTCCCATAATTATATCCCAGCTACACTGGTGTACAGTCCCATAATTATATCCCAGGTATATTGGGGTACAGTCCCATAATTATATCCCAGGTATACTGGGGTACAGTTCCATAACTATATCTCAGATATATTGGGGTACAGTCTCATAATTATATCCCAGGTATATTGGGGTACAGTCCAATAATTATACCATAGGTATATTGGGGAGCAGTTCCATAATATCCCAGGTAAATTAGGTACAGCCCCATAATTATATCCCAGGTATATTGGGCTACAGTTCCATAATTATATCCCAGCTAAACTGGTGTACAGTCCCATAATTATATCCCAGCTACACTGGTGTACAGTCCCATAATTATATCCCAGGTATATTGGGGTGCACTCCCATAATTATATCCCAGGTAAATTGGGCTACAGTCCCATAATTATATCCCAGGTATATTGGGGTATAGTCCCATAATTATACCACAGGTGTATTGGGATAAAGTCCCATAATTATATCCCAGGTATATTGGGGTAAAGTCCCATAATTATATCCCAGGTATATTTGGGTACAGTCCCATAATTATATCCCAGTTATATTGGGGTACAGTCCCATAATTATATCCCAGGTATATTAGGGTACAGTCCAATAATTATACCCCAGATATACCGGGGTACAGGTTCTCAATTATATCCCAGGTATATTGGGGTACAATCCCATAATTATATGCCAAGTATATTGGTGTACTGTCCCAAAATTATATCCCAGGTATATTGGGGTACAGTCCCATAATTATACCACAGGTAAATTGGGGAGCAGTTCCATAATATCCCAGGTAAACTGGGTACAGCCCCATAATTATATCCCAGGTATACTGGGGTACAGTCCCATGATTATATCCCAGGTATATTGGGCTACAGTTCCATAATTATATCCCAGATATATTGGGGTACAGTCCCATAATTATATCCCAGCTACACTGGTGTACAGTCCCATAATTATATCCCAGGTATATTGGGGTGCAGTCCCATAATTATATCCCAGCTAAATTGGGCTACAGTCCCATAATTATATCCCAGGTATTTTGGGGTATAGTCCCATAATTATATCCCAGCTATATTGGGGTGCAGTCCCATAATTATATCCCAGTTAATTTGGGCTACAGTCCCATAATTATATCCCAGGTATATTGGGGTATAGTCCCATAATTATACCACAGGTGTATTGGGGTAAAGTCCCATAATTATATCCCAGGTATATTGGGGTACAGTCCCATAATTATATCCCAGCTATATTGGGGTGCAGTCCCATAATTATATCCCAGGTAAATTGGGCTACAGTCCCATAATTATATCCCAGGTATATTGGGGTATAGTCCCATAATTATACCACAGGTGTATTGGGGTAAAGTCCCATAATTATATCCCAGGTATATTGGGGTACAGTCCCATAATTATATCCCAGCTATATTGGGGTGCAGTCCCACAATTATATCCCAGGTAAATTGGGCTACAGTCCCATAATTATATCCCAGGTATATTGGGGTATAGTCCCATAATTATACCACAGGTGTATTGGGGTAAAATCCCATAATTATATCCCAGGTATATTGGGGTACAGTCCCATAATTATATCCTAGGTATACTGGGGTACAGTCCCATAATTATATCCCAGGTATACTGGGGTACAGTTCCATAATTATATCCCAGATATATTGGGGTACAGTCCCATAATTATATGCCAGGTATATTGGGGTATAGTCGCATAATTATATCCCAAGTATATTGGGGTACAGTCCCATAATTATATCCCAGGTATACTGGTGTACAGTTCCATAACTGTATCTCAGATATATTGGGGTACAGTCCCATAATTATATCCCAGGTATATTGGTGTACAGTCCAATAATTATACCACAGGTATATTGGGCAGCAGTTCCATAATAACCCAGGTAAATTAGGTACAGCCCCATAATTATATCCCAGGTATATTGTGGTACAGTCCCATAATTATATCCCAGGTATATTGGGCTACAGTTCCATAATTATATCCCAGATATATTGGGGTACAGTCCCATAATTATATCCCAGCTACACTGGTGTACAGTCCCATAATTATATCCCAGGTATATTGGGGTGCACTCCCATAATTATATCCCAGGTAAATTGGGCTACAGTCCCATAATTATATCCCAGGTATATTGGGGTATAGTCCCATAATTATACCACAGGTGTATTGGGATAAAGTCCCATAATTATATCCCAGGTATATTGGGGTACAGTCCCATAATTATATCCCAGGTATATTTGGGTACAGTCCCATAATTATATCCCAGTTATATTGGGGTACAGTCCCATAATTATATCCCAGGTATATTAGGGTACAGTCCAATAATTATACCCCAGATATACCGGGGTACAGGTTCTCAATTATATCCCAGGTATATTGGGGTACAATCCCATAATTATATGCCAAGTATATTGGTGTACTGTCCCAAAATTATATCCCAGGTATATTGGGGTACAGTCCCATAATTATACCACAGGTATATTGGGGAGCAGTTCCATAATATCCCAGGTAAACTGGGTACAGCCCCATAATTATATCCCAGGTATATTGGGGTACAGTCCCATGATTATATCCCAGGTATATTGGGCTACAGTTCCATAATTATATCCCAGATATATTGGGGTACAGTCCCATAATTATATCCCAGCTACACTGGTGTACAGTCCCATAATTATATCCCAGGTATATTGGGGTGCAGTCCCATAATTATATCCCAGGTAAATTGGGCTACAGTCCCATAATTATATCCCAGGTATTTTGGGGTATAGTCCCATAATTATATCCCAGTTATATTGGGGTAAAGTCCCATAATTATATCCCAGGTATATTTGGGTACAGTCCCATAAGTATATCCCAGTTATATTGGGGTACAGTCCCATAATTATATCCAAGGTATATTAGGGTACAGTCCAATAATTATACCCCAGATATACTGGGGTACAGGTTCTCAATTATATCCCAGGTATATTGGGGTACAGTCCCATAATTATATGCCAAGTATATTGGTGTACAGTCCCAAAATTATACCCCAGGTATATTGGGGTGCAGTCCCATAATTATATCCCAGGTATATTGGGGTACAGTGCCATAATTATATCCCAGGTATATTGGGGTACAGTCCCATAATTATATCCCAGGTATATTGGGGTACAGTCCCATAATTATATCCCAGGTATATTGGGGTACAGTCCCATAATTATATCCCAGGTATACTGGGGTACAGTCCCATAATTATATCCTAGGTATATTGTGGTAATTTTCCATAATATCCCAGGTATATTGGGGTACAGTTCCATAATTATATCCCAGGTATACCTGGGTGCAGTCCCATAATTATACCCCAGACATATTGGGGTACAGTCCCATAATTATATCCCAGGTATATTGGGGTACAGTTCCATAATTTATGTCCCAGGTATATTGGGGTACAGTCCCATAATTATGTCCCAGGTATACTGGGGTACAGTCCCATAATTATATCCTAGGTATATTGGGGTACAGTCCCATAATTATACCCCAGGTATATTGGGGTACAGTCCCATAATTATATCCCAGGTATATTGGGGTACAGTCCCATAATTATACCCCAGGTATATTGGGGTACAGTCCCATAATTATATCCCAGGTATATTGGGGTACAGTCCCATAATTATATCCCAGGTATATTGGGGTGCAGTCTCATAATATCCCAGGTATATTGGGATACAGTTCCATAATATCCCAGGTATATTGGGGTGCAGTCCCATAATATCCAAAGTATATTGGGGTACAGTCCCATAATATCCCAGGTATATTGGGGTACAGTCCCATAATTATATCCCGGGTATATTGGGATACAGTCCCGTAATATCACAGGTATATTGGGATACAGTCCCATAATTTTATCCCAGGTATATTGGGGTACAGTCCCATAATATCCCACGAATTTGGGGTACAGTCCCATAATATCACAGATATATTGGGGTACAGTCCCATAATTATATCCCTGCTATATTGGGGTACAGTCCCATAATTACATCCCAGGTATATTGGGGTACAGTCCCATAATTATATCCCAGGTATATTGGGATGCAGTCTCATAATATCCCAGGTATATTGGGATACAGTCCCATAATATCCCAGGTATATTGGGGTGCAGTCCCATAATATCCAAAGTATATTGGGGTACAGTCCCATAATATCCCAGATATATTGGGGTACAGTCCCATAATTATATCCCGGGTATATTGGGATACAGTCCCGTAATATCACAGGTATATTGGGATACAGTCCCATAATTATATCCCAGGTATATTGGGGTACAGTCCCATAATATCCCAAGTATATTGGGGTACAGTCCCATAATATCACAGGTATATTGGGGTACAGTTCCATAATTATATCCCAGCTATACTGGGGTACAGTCCCATAATTATATCCCAGACATATTGGGGTACAGTCCCATAATTATATCCCGGGTATATTGGGGTACAGTCCCATAATTATACCCCAGACATATTGGGGTACAGTCCCATAATTCTATCCCAGGTATATTGGAGTACAGTCCCATAATTTATGTCCCAGTTATATTGGGGTACAGTCCCATAATTATGTCCCAGCTATATTGGGGTACAGTCCCATAATTATATCCCGGGTATATTGGGGTGCAGTCCCATAATTATATCCCAGGTATATTGGGGTGCAGTCCCATAATTATATCCCAGGTATATTGGGGTACAGTCCCATAATTATACCCCAGGTATATTGGGCTACAGTTCCATAACTATGTCTCAGATATATTGGGGTACAGTCCCTTAATTATATGCCAGGTATATTGGGGTATAGTCGCATAATTATATCCCAGGTATACTGGGGTACAGTCCCATAATTATATCCCAGGTATACTGGGGTACAGTTCCATAACTGTATCTCAGATATATTGGGGTACAGTCCCATAATTATATCCCAGGTATATTGGGGTACAGTCCAATAATTATATCACAGGTATATTGGGGAGCAGTTCCATAATATCCCAGGTAAATTAGGTCCAGCCCCATAATTATATCCCAGGTATATTGTGGTACCGTCCCATAATTATATCCCAGGTATATTGGGCTGCAGTTCCATAATTATATCCCAGATATATTGGGGTACAGTCCCATAATTATATCCCAGCTATATTGGGGTGCAGTCCCATAATTATATCCCAGGTAAATTGGGCTACAGTCCCATAATTATATCCCTGGTATATTGGGGTATAGTCCCATAATTATAGCACAGGTGTATTGGGGTAAAGTCCCATAATTATATCCCAGGTATATTGGGGAACAGTCCCATAATTATATCCTAGGTATACTGGGGTACAGTCCCACAATTATATCCCAGGTATATTGGGGTACAGTCCCATAATTATATCCCAGGTATACTGGGGTACAGTTCCATAACTATATCTCAGATATATTGGGGTACAGTCTCATAATTATATCCCAGGTATATTGGGGTACAGTCCAATAATTATACCACAGGTATATTGGGGAGCAGTTCCATAATATCCCAGGTAAATTAGGTACAGCCCCATAATTATATCCCAGGTATATTGTGTTACAGTCCCATAATTATATCCCAGGTATATTGGGCTACAGTTCCATAATTATATCCCAGCTACACTGGTGTACAGTCCCATAATTATATCCCAGCTACACTGGTGTACAGTCCCATAATTATATCCCAGGTATATTGGGGTGCACTCCATAATTATATCCCAGGTAAATTCGGCTACAGTCCCATAATTATATCCCAGGTATATTGGGGCACAGTTCCATAATTATATCCCAGATATATTGGGGTACAGTCCCATAATTATATCCCAGCTACACTGGTGTACAGTCCCATAATTATATCCCAGGTATATTGGGGTGCAGTCCCATAATTATATCCCAGGTAAATTGGGCTACAGTCCCATAATTATATCCCAGGTATATTGGGGTATAGTCCCATAATTATATCCCAGTTATATTGGGGTAAAGTCCCATAATTATATCCCAGGTATATTTGGGTACAGTCCCATAATTATATCCCAGTTATATTGGGGTACAGTCCCATAATTATATCCCAGGTATATTAGGGAACAGTCCAATAATTATACTCCAGATATACTGGGGTACTGGTTCTCAATTATATCCCAGGTATATTGGGGTACAGTCCCAAAATTATATGCCAAGTATATTGGTGTACAGTCCCAAAATTATACCCCAGGTATATTGGGGTGCAGTCCCATAATTATATCCCAAGTATATTGGGGTACAGTGCCATAATTATATCCCAGGTATATTGGGGTACAGTCCCATAATTATATCCCAGGTATATTGGGGTACAGTCCCATAATTATATCCTAGGTATATTGGGGTAATTTTCCATAATATCCCAGGTATATTGGGGTACAGTTCCATAACTATATCTCTGATATATTGTGGTACAGTCCCATAATTATATCCCAGGTATATTG
Organism: Carcharodon carcharias; assembly: GCF_017639515.1. Taxonomy (NCBI): domain Eukaryota; kingdom Metazoa; phylum Chordata; class Chondrichthyes; order Lamniformes; family Lamnidae; genus Carcharodon; species Carcharodon carcharias. Next base: position 3,855,659 of record NC_054479.1, read on the forward strand.
GGGAATTGTCCCATAATTATATCCCAGGTATACTGGGGTACAGTCCCATAATTATATCCCAGGTATACTGGGGTACAGTTCCATAACTGTATCTCAGATATATTGGGCTACAGTTCCATAATTATATCCCAGATATATTGGAGTACAGTCCCATAATTATATCCCAGCTACACTGGTGTACAGTCCATAATTATATCCCAGCTATATTGGGGTGCAGTCCCATAATTATATCCCAGGTAAATTGGGCTACAGTCCCATAATTATATCCCAGGTATATTGGGGTATAGTCCCATAATTATACCACAGGCGTATTGGGGTAAAGTCCCATAATTATATCCCAGGTATATTGGGGTACAGTCCCATAATTATATCCTAGGTATACTGGGGTACAGTCCCATAATTATATCCCAGGTATACTGGGGTACAGTTCCATAATTATATCCCAGATATATTGGGGTACAGTCCCATAATTATATCCCAGGTATACTGGGGTACAGTCCCATAATTATATCCCAGGTATATTGGGGTACAGTCCCATAATATCCCAGGTATATTGGGGTACAGTCCCATAATATCACAGATATATTGGGGTACAGTCCCATAATTATATCCCTGGTATATTGGGGTACAGTCCCATAATTATATCCCAGGTATATTGGGGTACAGTCCCATAATTATACCCCAGGTATATTGGGGTACAGTCCCATAATTATATCCCAGGTATATTGGGGTGCAGTCTCATAATATCCCAGGTATATTGGGATACAGTCCCATAATATCCCAGGTATATTGGGGTGCAGTCCCATAATATCCAAAGTATATTGGGGTACAGTCCTATAATATCCCAGGTATATTGGGGTACAGTCCCATAATTATATCCTGGGTATATTGGGATACAGTCCCGTAATATCACAGGTATATTGGGATACAGTCCCATAATTATATCCCAGGTATATTGGGGTACAGTCCCATAATATCCCAGGTATATTGGGGTAAAGTCCCATAATATCACAGGTATATTGGGGTACAGTTCCATAATTATATCCCAGCTATACTGGGGTACAGTCCCATAATTATATCCCAGACATATTGGGATACAGTCCCATAATTATATCCCGGGTATATTGGGGTACAGTCCCATAATTATATACCAGGTATATTGGGGTACAGTCCCATAATTATATCCCAGACATATTGGGGTACAGTCCCATAATTAGATCCCAGGTATATTGGGGTACAGACCCATAATTATATCCCAGACATATCGGGGTACAGTCCCATAATTATATCCCAGGTATATTGGGGTACAGTCCCATAATTATATGCCAGGTATATTGGGGTATAGTCGCATAATTATATCCCAGGTATACTGGGGTACAGTCCCATAATTATATCCCAGGTATACTGGGGTACAGTTCCATAACTATATCTCAAATATATTGGGGTACAGTCCCATAATTATATGCCCGGTATATTGGGGTATAGTCGCATAATTATATCCCAGGTCTACTGGGGTACAGTCCCATAATTATATCCCAGGTATATTGGGGTACAGTCCAATAATTATACCACAGGTATATTGGGGAGCAGTTCCATAATATCCCAGGTAAATTAGGTACAGCCCCATAATTATATCCCATGTATATTGTGGTACAGTCCCATAATTATATCCCAGGTATATTGGGCTACAGTTCCATAATTATATCCCAGATATATTGGGGTACAGTCCCATAATTATATCCCAGCTTCACTGGTGTACAGTCCCATAATTACATCCCAGGTATATTGAGGTGCAGTCCCATAATTATATCCCAGGTAAATTGGGCTACAGTCCCATTATTATATCCCAGGTATATTGGGGTATAGTCCCATAATTATACCACAGGTATATTGGAGTACAGTCCCATAATTATATCCCAGGTATACTGGGGTACAGTCCCATAATTATATCCCAGGTATACTGGGGTACAGTCCCATAATTATATCCCAGGTATACTGGGGTACAGTCCCATAATTATATCCCAGGTATACTGGGGTACAGTTCCATAATTATTTTCCAGATATATTGGGGTACAGTCCCATAATTATATCCCAGTTATATTGGGGTACAGTCCCATAATTATATCCCAGGCATATTAGGGTACAGTCCAATAATTATTCCCCCGATATACTGGGGTACAGGTTCTCAATTACATCCCAGGTATATTGGGGTACAGTCCCATAATTATATGCCAAGTATATTGGTGTACAGTCCCAAAATTATACCCCAGGTATCTGGGGTGCAGTCCCATAATTATATCACAGGTATATCGGGGTAATTTTCCATAATATCCCAGGTATCCTGGGGTACAGTTCCATAATTATATCCCAGGTATATTGGGTTACAGTCCCATAATTATATCCCAGGTATATTGGGGTACAGTCCCATAATTATATCCCAGGTATATTGGTGTACAGTTCCATAATTATATCCCAGGTATACTGGGGTACAGTCCCATAATTATATCCTAGGTATATTGGGGTAATTTTCCATAATATCCCAGGTATATTGGGGTACAGTTCCATAATTATATCCCAGGTATACCGGGGTGCAGTCCCATAATTTTACCCCAGAAATATTGGGGTACAGTCCCATAATTCTATCCCAGGTATATTGGAGTACAGTCCCATAATTTATGTCCCAGTTATATTGGGGTACAGTCCCATAATTATGTCCCAGCTATATTGGGGTACAGTCCCATAATTATATCCCGGGTATATTGGGGTTCAGTCCCATAATTATATCCCAGGTATATTGGGGTGCAGTCCCATAATTATATCCCAGGTATATTGGGGTACAGTCCCATAATTATACCCCAGGTATATTGGGCTACAGTTCCATAACTATGTCTCAGATATATTGGGGTACAGTCCCTTAATTATGTGCCAGGTATATTGGGGTATAGTCGCATAATTATATCCCAGGTATACTGGGGTACAGTCCCATAATTATATCCCAGGTATACTGGGGTACAGTTCCATAACTGTATCTCAGATATATTGGGGTACAGTCCCATAATTATATCCCAGGTATATTGGGGTACAGTCCAATAATTATATCACAGGTATATTGGGGAGCAGTTCCATAATATCCCAGGTAAATTAGGTACAGCCCCATAATTATATCCCAGGTATATTGTGGTACCGTCCCATAATTATATCCCAGGTATATTGGGCTGCAGTTCCATAATTATATCCCAGATATATTGGGGTACAGTCCCATAATTATATCCCAGCAATATTGGGGTGCAGTCCCATAATTATATCCCAGGTAAATTGGGCTACAGTCCCATAATTATATCCCTGGTATATTGGGGTATAGTCCCATAATTATAGCACAGGTGTATTGGGGTAAAGTCCCATAATTATATCCCAGGTATATTGGGGTACAGTCCCATAATTATATTCTAGGTATACTGGGGTACAGTCCCACAATTATATCCCAGGTATATTGGGGTACAGTCCCATAATTATATCCCAGGTATACTGGGGTACAGTTCCATAACTATATCTCAGATATATTGGGGTACAGTCTCATAATTATATCCCAGGTATATTGGGGTACAGTCCAATAATTATACCACAGGTATATTGGGGAGCAGTTCCACAATATCCCAGGTAAATTAGGTACAGCCCCATAATTATATCCCAGGTATATTGTGTTACAGTCCCATAATTATATCCCAGGTATATTGGGCTACAGTTCCATAATTATATCCCAGCTACACTGGTGTACAGTCCCATAATTATATCCCAGCTACACTGGTGTACAGTCCCATAATTATATCCCAGGTATATTGGGGTGCACTCCCATAATTATATCCCAGGTAAATTCGGCTACAGTCCCATAATTATATCCCAGGTATATTGGGGTACAGTTCCATAATTATATCCCAGATATATTGGGGTACAGTCCCATAATTATATCCCAGCTACACTGGTGTACAGTCCCATAATTATATCCCAGGTATATTGGGGTGCAGTCCCATAATTATATCCCAGGTAAATTGGGCTACAGTCCCATAATTATATCCCAGGTATATTGGGGTATAGTCCCATAATTATATCCCAGTTATATTGGGGTAAAGTCCCATAATTATATCCCAGGTATATTTGGGTACAGTCCCATAATTATATCCCAGTTATATTGGGGTACAGTCCCATAATTATATCCCAGGTATATTAGGGTACAGTCCAATAATTATACTCCAGATATACTGGGGTACAGGTTCTCAATTATATCCCAGGTATATTGGGGTACAGTCCCATAATTATATGCCAAGTATATTGGTGTACAGTCCCAAAATTATACCCCAGGTATATTGGGGTGCAGTCCCATAATTATATCCCAAGTATATTGGGGTACAGTGCCATAATTATATCCCAGGTATATTGGGGTACAGTCCCATAATTATATCCCAGGTATATTGGGGTACAGTCCCATAGTTATATCCCAGGTATATTGGGGTACAGTTCCATAATTATATCCCAGGTATACTGGGGTACAGTCCCATAATTATATCCTAGGTATATTGGGGTAATTTTCCATAATATCCCAGGTATATTGGGGTACAGTTCCATAACTATATCTCTGATATATTGGGGTACAGTCCCATAATTATATCCCAGGTATATTGGGGAATTGTCCCATAATTATATCCCAGGTATACTGGGGTACAGTCCCATAATTATATCCCAGGTATACTGGGGTACAGTTCCATAACTGTATCTCAGATATATTGGGGTACAGTCCCATAATTATATCCCAGGTATATTGGGGTACAGTCCAATAATTATACCACAGATATATTGGGGAGCAGTTCCATAATATCCCAGGTAAATTAGGTACAGCCCCATAATTATATCCCAGGTATATTGTGGTACCGTCCCATAATTATATCCCAGCTATATTGGGCTACAGTTCCATAATTATATCCCAGATATATTGGGGTACAGTCCCATAATTATATCCCAGCTACACTGGTGTACAGTCCATAATTATATCCCAGCTATATTGGGGTGCAGTCCCATAATTATATCCCAGGTAAATTGGGCTACAGTCCCATAATTATATCCCAGGTATATTGGGGTATAGTCCCATAATTATACCACAGGTGTATTGGGGTAAAGTCCCATAATTATATCCCAGGTATATTGGGGTACAGTCCCATAATTATATCCTAGGTATACAGGGGTACAGTCCCATAATTATATCCCAGGTATACTGGGGTACAGTTCCATAATTATATCCCAGATATATTGGGGTACAGTCCCATAATTATATGCCAGGTATATTGGGGTATAGTCGCATAATTATATCCCAAGTATATTAGGGTACAGTCCCATAATTATATCCCAGGTATACTGGGGTACAGTTCCATAACTGTATCTCAGATATATTGGGGTACAGTCCCATAATTATATCCCAGCTATATTGGGGTACAGTCCAATAATTATACCACAGGTATATTGGGCAGCAGTTCCATAATAACCCAGGTAAATTAGGTACAGCCCCATAATTATATCCCAGGTATATTGTGGTACAGTCCCATAATTATATCCCAGGTATATTGGGCTACAGTTCCATAATTATATCCCAGATATATTGGGGTACAGTCCCATAATTATATCCCAGCTACACTGGTGTACAGTCCCATAATTATATCCCAGGTATATTGGGGTGCAGTCCCATAATATCCAAAGTATATAGGGGTACAGTCCTATAATATCCCAGGTATATTGGGGTACAGTCCCATAATTATATCCTGGGTATATTGGGATACAGTCCAGTAATATCACAGGTATATTGGGATACAGTCCCATAATTATATCCCAGGTATATTGGGGTACAGTCCCATAATATCCCAGGTATATTGGGGTAAAGTCCCATAATATCACAGGTATATTGGGGTACAGTTCCATAATTATTTCCCAGCTATACTGGGGTACAGTCCCATAATTATATCCCAGACATATTGGGATACAGTCCCATAATTATATCCCGGGTATATTGGGGTACAGTCCCATAATTATATACCAGGTATATTGGGGTACAGTCCCATAATTATATCCCAGACATATTGGGGTACAGTCCCATAATTAGATCCCAGGTATATTGGGGTACTGACCCATAATTATATCCCAGACATATCGGGGTACAGTCCCATAATTATATCCCAGGTATATTGGGGTACAGTCCCATAATTATATGCCAGGTATATTGGGGTATAGTCGCATAATTATATCCCAGGTATACTGGGGTACAGTCCCATAATTATATCCCAGGTATACTGGGGTACAGTTCCATAACTATATCTCAAATATATTGGGGTACAGTCCCATAATTATATGCCAGGTATATTGGGGTATAGTCGCATAATTATATCCCAGGTCTACTGGGGTACAGTCCCATAATTATATCCCAGGTATATTGGGGTACAGTCCAATAATTATATCCCAGGTATATTGGGGTACAGTTCCATAATTATATCCCAGGTATATTGGGGTAATTTTCCATAATATCCCAGGTATATTGGGGTACAGTCCCATAATTATATCCCAGGTATATTGGGGTACAGTCCCATAATTATACCCCAGGTATATTGGGGTACAGTTCCATAATTATATCCCAGGTATACTGGGGTACAGTCCCATAATTATATCCTAGGTATATTGGGGTAATTTTCCATAATATCCCAGGTATATTGGGGTACAGTCCCATAATTATATCCCAGGTATATTGGGGTACAGTCCCATAATTATACCCCAGGTATATTGGGGTACAGTTCCATAACTATATCTCTGATATATTGGATACAGTTCCATAACTGTATCTCAGATATATTGGGGTACAGTCCCATAATTATATCCCAGGTATATTGGGGTACAGTCCAATAATTATACCACAGGTATATTGGGGAGCAGTTCCATAATATCCCAGGTAAATTAGGTACAGCCCCATAATTATATCCCAGGTATATTGTGGTACCGTCCCATAATTATATCCCAGCTATATTGGGCTACAGTTCCATAATTATATCCCAGATATATTGGGGTACAGTCCCATAATTATATCCCAGCTACACTGGTGTACAGTCCATAATTATATCCCAGCTATATTGGGGTGCAGTCCCATAATTATATCCCAGGTAAATTGGGCTACAGTCCCATAATTATATCCCAGGTATATTGGGGTATAGTCCCATAATTATACCACAGGTGTATTGGGGTAAAGTCCCATAATTATATCCCAGGTATATTGGGGTACAGTCCCATAATTATATCCTAGGTATACTGGGGTACAGTCCCATAATTATATCCCAGGTATACTGGGGTACAGTTCCATAATTATATCCCAGATATATTGGGGTACAGTCCCATAATTATATGCCAGGTATATTGGGGTATAGTCGCATAATTATATCCCAAGTATATTAGGGTACAGTCCCATAATTATATCCCAGGTATACTGGGGTACAGTTCCATAACTGTATCTCAGATATATTGGGGTACAGTCCCATAATTATATCCCAGGTATATTGGGTACAGTCCAATAATTATACCACAGGTATATTGGGCAGCAGTTCCATAATAACCCAGGTAAATTGGTACAGCCCCATAATTATATCCCAGGTATATTGTGGTACAGTCCCATAATTATATCCCAGGTATATTGGGCTACAGTTCCATAATTATATCCCAGATATATTGGGGTACAGTCCCATAATTATATCCCAGCTACACTGGTGTACAGTTCCATAATTATATCCCAGGTATATTGGGGTACAGTCCCATAATTATATCCCAGGTATACTGGGGTACAGTTCCATAACTATATCTCAGATATATTGTGGTACAGTCTCATAATTATATCCCAGGTATATTGGGGTACAGTCCAATAATTATACCACAGCTATATTGGGGAGCAGTTCCATAATATCCCAGGTAAATTAGGTACAGCCCCATAATTATATCGCAGGTATATTGTGTTACAGTCCCATAATTATATCCCAGGTATATTGGGCTACTGTTCAATAATTATATCCCAGCTAAACTGGTGTACAGTCCCATAATTATATCCCAGCTACACTGGTGTACAGTCCCATAATTATATCCCAGGTATATTGGGGTGCACTCCCATAATTATATCCCAGGTAAATTGGGCTACAGTCCCATAATTATACCACAGGTGTATTGGGGTGCAGTCCCATAATTATATCCCAGTTAATTTGGGCAACAGTCCCATAATTATAACCCAGGTATATTGGTGTACAGTCCCATAATTATATCCCAGGTATATTGGGGTGCACTCCCATAATTATATCCCAGTTAATTTGGGCAACAGTCCCATAATTATACCACAGGTGTATTGGGATAAAGTCCCATAATTATATCCCAGGTATATTGGGGTAAAGTCCCATAATTATATCCCAGGTATATTTGGGTACAGTCCCATAATTATATCCCAGTTATATTGGGGTACAGTCCCATAATTATATCCCAGGTATATTAGGGTACAGTCCAATAATTATACCCCAGATATACCGGGGTACAGGTTCTCAATTATATCCCAGGTATATTGGGGTACAATCCCATAATTATATGCCAAGTATATTGGTGTACTGTCCCAAAATTATATCCCAGGTATATTGGGGTACAGTCCCATAATTATACCACAGGTATATTGGGGAGCAGTTCCATAATATCCCAGGTAAACTGGGTACAGCCCCATAATTATATCCCAGGTATATTGGGGTACAGTCCCATGATTATATCCCAGGTATATTGGGCTACAGTTCCATAATTATATCCCAGATATATTGGGGTACAGTCCCATAATTATATCCCAGCTACACTGGTGTACAGTCCCATAATTATATCCCAGGTATATTGGGGTGCAGTCCCATAATTATATCCCAGGTAAATTGGGCTACAGTCCCATAATTATATCCCAGGTATTTTGGGGTATAGTCCCATAATTATATCCCAGTTATATTGGGGTAAAGTCCCATAATTATATCCCAGGTATATTTGGGTACAGTCCCATAAGTATATCCCAGTTATATTGGGGTACAGTCCCATAATTATATCCAAGGTATATTAGGGTACAGTCCAATAATTATACCCCAGATATACTGGGGTACAGGTTCTCAATTATATCCCAGGTATATTGGGGTACAGTCCCATAATTATATGCCAAGTATATTGGTGTACAGTCCCAAAATTATACCCCAGGTATATTGGGGTGCAGTCCCATAATTATATCCCAGGTATATTGGGGTACAGTGCCATAATTATATCCCAGGTATATTGGGGTACAGTCCCATAATTATATCCCAGGTATATTGGGGTACAGTCCCATAATTATATCCCAGGTATATTGGGGTACAGTCCCATAATTATATCCCAGGTATACTGGGGTACAGTCCCATAATTATATCCTAGGTATATTGTGGTAATTTTCCATAATATCCCAGGTATATTGGGGTACAGTCCCATAATTATATCCCAGTTATATTGGGGTACAGTCCCATAATTATATCCCAGGTATATTAGGGTACAGTCCAATAATTATACTCCAGATATACTGGGGTACAGGTTCTCAATTATATCCCAGGTATATTGGGGTACAGTCCCATAATTATATGCCAAGTATATTGGTGTACAGTCCCAAAATTATACCCCAGGTATATTGGGGTGCAGTCCCATAATTATATCCCAAGTATATTGGGGTACAGTGCCATAATTATATCCCAGGTATATTGGGGTACAGTCCCATAATTATATCCCAGGTATATTGGGGTACAGTCCCATAGTTATATCCCAGGTATATTGGGGTACAGTTCCATAATTATATCCCAGGTATACTGGGGTACAGTCCCATAATTATATCCTAGGTATATTGGGGTAATTTTCCATAATATCCCAGGTATATTGGGGTACAGTTCCATAACTATATCTCTGATATATTGGGGTACAGTCCCATAATTATATCCCAGGTATATTGGGGAATTGTCCCATAATTATATCCCAGGTATACTGGGGTACAGTCCCATAATTATATCCCAGGTATACTGGGGTACAGTTCCATAACTGTATCTCAGATATATTGGGGTACAGTCCCATAATTATATCCCAGGTATATTGGGGTACAGTCCAATAATTATACCACAGATATATTGGGGAGCAGTTCCATAATATCCCAGGTAAATTAGGTACAGCCCCATAATTATATCCCAGGTATATTGTGGTACCGTCCCATAATTATATCCCAGCTATATTGGGCTACAGTTCCATAATTATATCCCAGATATATTGGGGTACAGTCCCATAATTATATCCCAGCTACACTGGTGTACAGTCCATAATTATATCCCAGCTATATTGGGGTGCAGTCCCATAATTATATCCCAGGTAAATTGGGCTACAGTCCCATAATTATATCCCAGGTATATTGGGGTATAGTCCCATAATTATACCACAGGTGTATTGGGGTAAAGTCCCATAATTATATCCCAGGTATATTGGGGTACAGTCCCATAATTATATCCTAGGTATACAGGGGTACAGTCCCATAATTATATCCCAGGTATACTGGGGTACAGTTCCATAATTATATCCCAGATATATTGGGGTACAGTCCCATAATTATATGCCAGGTATATTGGGGTATAGTCGCATAATTATATCCCAAGTATATTAGGGTACAGTCCCATAATTATATCCCAGGTATACTGGGGTACAGTTCCATAACTGTATCTCAGATATATTGGGGTACAGTCCCATAATTATATCCCAGCTATATTGGGGTACAGTCCAATAATTATACCACAGGTATATTGGGCAGCAGTTCCATAATAACCCAGGTAAATTAGGTACAGCCCCATAATTATATCCCAGGTATATTGTGGTACAGTCCCATAATTATATCCCAGGTATATTGGGCTACAGTTCCATAATTATATCCCAGATATATTGGGGTACAGTCCCATAATTATATCCCAGCTACACTGGTGTACAGTCCCATAATTATATCCCAGGTATATTGGGGTGCAGTCCCATAATATCCAAAGTATATAGGGGTACAGTCCTATAATATCCCAGGTATATTGGGGTACAGTCCCATAATTATATCCTGGGTATATTGGGATACAGTCCAGTAATATCACAGGTATATTGGGATACAGTCCCATAATTATATCCCAGGTATATTGGGGTACAGTCCCATAATATCCCAGGTATATTGGGGTAAAGTCCCATAATATCACAGGTATATTGGGGTACAGTTCCATAATTATTTCCCAGCTATACTGGGGTACAGTCCCATAATTATATCCCAGACATATTGGGATACAGTCCCATAATTATATCCCGGGTATATTGGGGTACAGTCCCATAATTATATACCAGGTATATTGGGGTACAGTCCCATAATTATATCCCAGACATATTGGGGTACAGTCCCATAATTAGATCCCAGGTATATTGGGGTACTGACCCATAATTATATCCCAGACATATCGGGGTACAGTCCCATAATTATATCCCAGGTATATTGGGGTACAGTCCCATAATTATATGCCAGGTATATTGGGGTATAGTCGCATAATTATATCCCAGGTATACTGGGGTACAGTCCCATAATTATATCCCAGGTATACTGGGGTACAGTTCCATAACTATATCTCAAATATATTGGGGTACAGTCCCATAATTATATGCCAGGTATATTGGGGTATAGTCGCATAATTATATCCCAGGTCTACTGGGGTACAGTCCCATAATTATATCCCAGGTATATTGGGGTACAGTCCAATAATTATATCCCAGGTATATTGGGGTACAGTTCCATAATTATATCCCAGGTATATTGGGGTAATTTTCCATAATATCCCAGGTATATTGGGGTACAGTCCCATAATTATATCCCAGGTATATTGGGGTACAGTCCCATAATTATATCCCAGGTATATTGGGGTACAGTCCCATAATTATACCCCAGGTATATTGGGGTACAGTTCCATAACTATATCTCTGATATATTGGATACAGTTCCATAACTGTATCTCAGATATATTGGGGTACAGTCCCATAATTATATCCCAGGTATATTGGGGTACAGTCCAATAATTATACCACAGGTATATTGGGGAGCAGTTCCATAATATCCCAGGTAAATTAGGTACAGCCCCATAATTATATCCCAGGTATATTGTGGTACCGTCCCATAATTATATCCCAGCTATATTGGGCTACAGTTCCATAATTATATCCCAGATATATTGGGGTACAGTCCCATAATTATATCCCAGCTACACTGGTGTACAGTCCATAATTATATCCCAGCTATATTGGGGTGCAGTCCCATAATTATATCCCAGGTAAATTGGGCTACAGTCCCATAATTATATCCCAGGTATATTGGGGTATAGTCCCATAATTATACCACAGGTGTATTGGGGTAAAGTCCCATAATTATATCCCAGGTATATTGGGGTACAGTCCCATAATTATATCCTAGGTATACTGGGGTACAGTCCCATAATTATATCCCAGGTATACTGGGGTACAGTTCCATAATTATATCCCAGATATATTGGGGTACAGTCCCATAATTATATGCCAGGTATATTGGGGTATAGTCGCATAATTATATCCCAAGTATATTAGGGTACAGTCCCATAATTATATCCCAGGTATACTGGGGTACAGTTCCATAACTGTATCTCAGATATATTGGGGTACAGTCCCATAATTATATCCCAGGTATATTGGGTACAGTCCAATAATTATACCACAGGTATATTGGGCAGCAGTTCCATAATAACCCAGGTAAATTGGTACAGCCCCATAATTATATCCCAGGTATATTGTGGTACAGTCCCATAATTATATCCCAGGTATATTGGGCTACAGTTCCATAATTATATCCCAGATATATTGGGGTACAGTCCCATAATTATATCCCAGCTACACTGGTGTACAGTTCCATAATTATATCCCAGGTATATTGGGGTACAGTCCCATAATTATATCCCAGGTATACTGGGGTACAGTTCCATAACTATATCTCAGATATATTGTGGTACAGTCTCATAATTATATCCCAGGTATATTGGGGTACAGTCCAATAATTATACCACAGCTATATTGGGGAGCAGTTCCATAATATCCCAGGTAAATTAGGTACAGCCCCATAATTATATCGCAGGTATATTGTGTTACAGTCCCATAATTATATCCCAGGTATATTGGGCTACTGTTCAATAATTATATCCCAGCTAAACTGGTGTACAGTCCCATAATTATATCCCAGCTACACTGGTGTACAGTCCCATAATTATATCCCAGGTATATTGGGGTGCACTCCCATAATTATATCCCAGGTAAATTGGGCTACAGTCCCATAATTATACCACAGGTGTATTGGGGTGCAGTCCCATAATTATATCCCAGTTAATTTGGGCAACAGTCCCATAATTATAACCCAGGTATATTGGTGTACAGTCCCATAATTATATCCCAGGTATATTGGGGTGCACTCCCATAATTATATCCCAGTTAATTTGGGCAACAGTCCCATAATTATACCACAGGTGTATTGGGATAAAGTCCCATAATTATATCCCAGGTATATTGGGGTAAAGTCCCATAATTATATCCCAGGTATATTTGGGTACAGTCCCATAATTATATCCCAGTTATATTGGGGTACAGTCCCATAATTATATCCCAGGTATATTAGGGTACAGTCCAATAATTATACCCCAGATATACCGGGGTACAGGTTCTCAATTATATCCCAGGTATATTGGGGTACAATCCCATAATTATATGCCAAGTATATTGGTGTACTGTCCCAAAATTATATCCCAGGTATATTGGGGTACAGTCCCATAATTATACCACAGGTATATTGGGGAGCAGTTCCATAATATCCCAGGTAAACTGGGTACAGCCCCATAATTATATCCCAGGTATATTGGGGTACAGTCCCATGATTATATCCCAGGTATATTGGGCTACAGTTCCATAATTATATCCCAGATATATTGGGGTACAGTCCCATAATTATATCCCAGCTACACTGGTGTACAGTCCCATAATTATATCCCAGGTATATTGGGGTGCAGTCCCATAATTATATCCCAGGTAAATTGGGCTACAGTCCCATAATTATATCCCAGGTATTTTGGGGTATAGTCCCATAATTATATCCCAGTTATATTGGGGTAAAGTCCCATAATTATATCCCAGCTATATTTGGGTACAGTCCCATAAGTATATCGCAGTTATATTGGGGTACAGTCCCATAATTATATCCCAGGTATATTGGGGTGCAGTCCCATAATTATATCCCAGCTATATTGGGCTACAGTCCCATAATTATATCCCAGGTATTTTGGGGTATAGTCCCATCATTATATCCCAGGTATATTGGGGTACAGTCCCATAATTATATCCCAGCTATATTGGGGTGCAGTCCCATAATTATATCCCAGTTAATTTGGGCTACAGTCCCATAATTATATCCCAGGTATATTGGGGTATAGTCCCATAATTATACCACAGGTGTATTGGGGTAAAGTCCCATAATTATATCCCAGGTATATTGGGGTACAGTCCCATAATTATATCCCAGCTATATTGGGGTGCAGTCCCATAATTATATCCCAGGTAAATTGGGCTACAGTCCCATAATTATATCCCAGGTATATTGGGGTATAGTCCCATAATTATACCACAGGTGTATTGGGGTAAAGTCCCATAATTATATCCCAGGTATATTGGGGTACAGTCCCATAATTATATCCCAGCTATATTGGGGTGCAGTCCCACAATTATATCCCAGGTAAATTGGGCTACAGTCCCATAATTATATCCCAGGTATATTGGGGTATAGTCCCATAATTATACCACAGGTGTATTGGGGTAAAATCCCATAATTATATCCCAGGTATATTGGGGTACAGTCCCATAATTATATCCTAGGTATACTGGGGTACAGTCCCATAATTATATCCCAGGTATACTGGGGTACAGTTCCATAATTATATCCCAGATATATTGGGGTACAGTCCCATAATTATATGCCAGGTATATTGGGGTATAGTCGCATAATTATATCCCAAGTATATTGGGGTACAGTCCCATAATTATATCCCAGGTATACTGGTGTACAGTTCCATAACTGTATCTCAGATATATTGGGGTACAGTCCCATAATTATATCCCAGGTATATTGGTGTACAGTCCAATAATTATACCACAGGTATATTGGGCAGCAGTTCCATAATAACCCAGGTAAATTAGGTACAGCCCCATAATTATATCCCAGGTATATTGTGGTACAGTCCCATAATTATATCCCAGGTATATTGGGCTACAGTTCCATAATTATATCCCAGATATATTGGGGTACAGTCCCATAATTATATCCCAGCTACACTGGTGTACAGTCCCATAATTATATCCCAGGTATATTGGGGTACAGTCCCATAATTATATCCCAGGTATACTGGGGTACAGTTCCATAACTATATCTCAGATATATTGGGGTACAGTCTCATAATTATATCCCAGGTATATTGGGGTACAGTCCAATAATTATACCATAGGTATATTGGGGAGCAGTTCCATAATATCCCAGGTAAATTAGGTACAGCCCCATAATTATATCCCAGGTATATTGGGCTACAGTTCCATAATTATATCCCAGCTAAACTGGTGTACAGTCCCATAATTATATCCCAGCTACACTGGTGTACAGTCCCATAATTATATCCCAGGTATATTGGGGTGCACTCCCATAATTATATCCCAGGTAAATTGGGCTACAGTCCCATAATTATATCCCAGGTATATTGGGGTATAGTCCCATAATTATACCACAGGTGTATTGGGATAAAGTCCCATAATTATATCCCAGGTATATTGGGGTAAAGTCCCATAATTATATCCCAGGTATATTTGGGTACAGTCCCATAATTATATCCAGTTATATTGGGGTACAGTCCCATAATTATATCCCAGGTATATTAGGGTACAGTCCAATAATTATACCCCAGATATACCGGGGTACAGGTTCTCAATTATATCCCAGGTATATTGGGGTACAATCCCATAATTATATGCCAAGTATATTGGTGTACTGTCCCAAAATTATATCCCAGGTATATTGGGGTACAGTCCCATAATTATACCACAGGTATATTGGGGAGCAGTTCCATAATATCCCAGGTAAACTGGGTACAGCCCCATAATTATATCCCAGGTATACTGGGGTACAGTCCCATGATTATATCCCAGGTATATTGGGCTACAGTTCCATAATTATATCCCAGATATATTGGGGTACAGTCCCATAATTATATCCCAGCTAAACTGGTGTACAGTCCCATAATTATATCCCAGGTATATTGGGGTGCAGTCCCATAATTATATCCCAGGTAAATTGGGCTACAGTCCCATAATTATATCCCAGGTATATTGGGGTATAGTCCCATAATTATACCACAGGTGTATTGGGGTAAAGTCCCATAATTATATCCCAGGTATATTGGGGTACAGTCCCATAATTATATCCCAGCTATATTGGGGTGCAGTCCCATAATTATATCCCAGGTAAATTGGGCTACAGTCCCATAATTATATCCCAGGTATATTGGGGTATAGTCCCATAATTATACCACAGGTGTATTGGGGTAAAGTCCCATAATTATATCCCAGGTATATTGGGGTACAGTCCCATAATTATATCCCAGCTATATTGGGGTGCAGTCCCACAATTATATCCCAGGTAAATTGGGCTACAGTCCCATAATTATATCCCAGGTATATTGGGGTATAGTCCCATAATTATACCACAGGTGTATTGGGGTAAAATCCCATAATTATATCCCAGGTATATTGGGGTACAGTCCCATAATTATATCCTAGGTATACTGGGGTACCGTCCCATAATTATATCCCAGGTATACTGGGGTACAGTTCCATAATTATATCCCAGATATATTGGGGTACAGTCCCATAATTATATGCCAGGTATATTGGGGTATAGTCGCATAATTATATCCCAAGTATATTGGGGTACAGTCCCATAATTATATCCCAGGTATACTGGTGTACAGTTCCATAACTGTATCTCAGATATATTGGGGTACAGTCCCATAATTATATCCCAGGTATATTGGTGTACAGTCCAATAATTATACCACAGGTATATTGGGCAGCAGTTCCATAATAACCCAGGTAAATTAGGTACAGCCCCATAATTATATCCCAGGTATATTGTGGGACAGTCCCATAATTATATCCCAGGTATATTGGGCTACAGTTCCATAATTATATCCCAGATATATTGGGGTACAGTCCCATAATTATATCCCAGCTACACTGGTGTACAGTCCCATAATTATATCCCAGGTATATTGGGGTACAGTCCCATAATTATATCCCAGGTATACTGGGGTACAGTTCCATAACTATATCTCAGATATATTGGGGTACAGTCTCATAATTATATCCCAGGTATATTGGGCTACAGTTCCATAATTATATCCCAGCTAAACTGGTGTACAGTCCCATAATTATATCCCAGCTACACTGGTGTACAGTCCCATAATTATATCCCAGGTATATTGGGGTGCACTCCCATAATTATATCCCAGGTAAATTGGGCTACAGTCCCATAATTATATCCCAGGTATATTGGGGTATAGTCCCATAATTATACCACAGGTGTATTGGGATAAAGTCCCAAAATTATATCCCAGGTATATTGGGGTACAGTCCCATAATTATATCCCAGGTATATTTGGGTACAGTCCCATAATTATATCCCAGTTATATTGGGGTACAGTCCCATAATTATATCCCAGGTATATTAGGGTACAGTCCAATAATTATACCCCAGATATACCGGGGTACAGGTTCTCAATTATATCCCAGGTATATTGGGGTACAATCCCATAATTATATGCCAAGTATATTGGTGTACTGTCCCAAAATTATATCCCAGGTATATTGGGGTACAGTCCCATAATTATACCACAGGTATATTGGGGAGCAGTTCCATAATATCCCAGGTAAACTGGGTACAGCCCCATAATTATATCCCAGGTATATTGGGGTAAAGTCCCATGATTATATCCCAGGTATATTGGGCTACAGTTCCATAATTATATCCCAGATATATTGGGGTACAGTCCCATAATTATATCCCAGCTACACTGGTGTACAGTCCCATAATTATATCCCAGGTATATTGGGGTGCAGTCCCATAATTATATCCCAGGTAAATTGGGCTACAGTCCCATAATTATATCCCAGGTATTTTGGGGTATAGTCCCATAATTATATCCCAGCTATATTGGGGTGCAATCCCATAATTATATCCCAGTTAATTTGGGCTACAGTCCCATAATTATATCCCAGGTATATTGGGGTATAGTCCCATAATTATACCACAGGTGTATTGGGGTAAAGTCCCATAATTATATCCCAGGTATATTGGGGTACAGTCCCATAATTATATCCCAGCTATATTGGGGTGCAGTCCCATAATTATATCCCAGGTAAATTGGGCTACAGTCCCATAATTATATCCCAGGTATATTGGGGTATAGTCCCATAATTATACCACAGGTGTATTGGGGTAAAGTCCCATAATTATATCCCAGGTATATTGGGGTACAGTCCCATAATTATATCCCAGCTATATTGGGGTGCAGTCCCACAATTATATCCCAGGTAAATTGGGCTACAGTCCCATAATTATATCCCAGGTATATTGGGGTATAGTCCCATAATTATACCACAGGTGTATTGGGGTAAAATCCCATAATTATATCCCAGGTATATTGGGGTACAGTCCCATAATTATATCCTAGGTATACTGGGGTACAGTCCCATAATTATATCCCAGGTGTACTGGGGTACAGTTCCATAATTATATCCCAGATATATTGGGGTACAGTCCCATAATTATATGCCAGGTATATTGGGGTATAGTCGCATAATTATATCCCAAGTATATTGGGGTACAGTCCCATAATTATATCCCAGGTATACTGGTGTACAGTTCCATAACTGTATCTCAGATATATTGGGGTACAGTCCCATAATTATATCCCAGGTATATTGGTGTACAGTCCAATAATTATACCACAGGTATATTGGGCAGCAGTTCCATAATAACCCAGGTAAATTAGGTACAGCCCCATAATTATATCCCAGGTATATTGTGGGACAGTCCCATAATTATATCCCAGGTATATTGGGCTACAGTTCCATAATTATATCCCAGATATATTGGGGTACAGTCCCATAATTATATCCCAGCTACACTGGTGTACAGTCCCATAATTATATCCCAGGTATATTGGGGTACAGTCCCATAATTATATCCCAGGTATACTGGGGTACAGTTCCATAACTATATCTCAGATATATTGGGGTACAGTCTCATAATTATATCCCAGGTATATTGGGCTACAGTTCCATAATTATATCCCAGCTAAACTGGTGTACAGTCCCATAATTATATCCCAGCTACACTGGTGTACAGTCCCATAATTATATCCCAGGTATATTGGGGTGCACTCCCATAATTATATCCCAGGTAAATTGGGCTACAGTCCCATAATTATATCCCAGGTATATTGGGGTATAGTCCCATAATTATACCACAGGTGTATTGGGATAAAGTCCCAAAATTATATCCCAGGTATATTGGGGTACAGTCCCATAATTATATCCCAGGTATATTTGGGTACAGTCCCATAATTATATCCCAGTTATATTGGGGTACAGTCCCATAATTATATCCCAGGTATATTAGGGTACAGTCCAATAATTATACCCCAGATATACCGGGGTACAGGTTCTCAATTATATCCCAGGTATATTGGGGTACAATCCCATAATTATATGCCAAGTATATTGGTGTACTGTCCCAAAATTATATCCCAGGTATATTGGGGTACAGTCCCATAATTATACCACAGGTATATTGGGGAGCAGTTCCATAATATCCCAGGTAAACTGGGTACAGCCCCATAATTATATCCCAGGTATATTGGGGTAAAGTCCCATGATTATATCCCAGGTATATTGGGCTACAGTTCCATAATTATATCCCAGATATATTGGGGTACAGTCCCATAATTATATCCCAGCTACACTGGTGTACAGTCCCATAATTATATCCCAGGTATATTGGGGTGCAGTCCCATAATTATATCCCAGGTAAATTGGGCTACAGTCCCATAATTATATCCCAGGTATTTTGGGGTATAGTCCCATAATTATATCCCAGCTATATTGGGGTGCAATCCCATAATTATATCCCAGTTAATTTGGGCTACAGTCCCATAATTATATCCCAGGTATATTGGGGTATAGTCCCATAATTATACCACAGGTGTATTGGGGTAAAGTCCCATAATTATATCCCAGGTATATTGGGGTACAGTCCCATAATTATATCCCAGCTATATTGGGGTGCAGTCCCATAATTATATCCCAGGTAAATTGGGCTACAGTCCCATAATTATATCCCAGGTATATTGGGGTATAGTCCCATAATTATACCACAGGTGTATTGGGGTAAAGTCCCATAATTATATCCCAGGTATATTGGGGTACAGTCCCATAATTATATCCCAGCTATATTGGGGTGCAGTCCCACAATTATATCCCAGGTAAATTGGGCTACAGTCCCATAATTATATCCCAGGTATATTGGGGTATAGTCCCATAATTATACCACAGGTGTATTGGGGTAAAATCCCATAATTATATCCCAGGTATATTGGGGTACAGTCCCATAATTATATCCTAGGTATACTGGGGTACAGTCCCATAATTATATCCCAGGTATACTGGGGTACAGTTCCATAATTATATCCCAGATATATTGGGGTACAGTCCCATAATTATATGCCAGGTATATTGGGGTATAGTCGCATAATTATATCCCAAGTATATTGGGGTACAGTCCCATAATTATATCCCAGGTATACTGGTGTACAGTTCCATAACTGTATCTCAGATATATTGGGGTACAGTCCCATAATTATATCCCAGGTATATTGGTGTACAGTCCAATAATTATACCACAGGTATATTGGGCAGCAGTTCCATAATAACCCAGGTAAATTAGGTACAGCCCCATAATTATATCCCAGGTATATTGTGGTACAGTCCCATAATTATATCCCAGGTATATTGGGCTACAGTTCCATAATTATATCCCAGATATATTGGGGTACAGTCCCATAATTATATCCCAGCTACATTTGTGTACAGTCCCATAATTATATCCCAGGTATATTGGGGTACAGTCCCATAATTATATCCCAGGTATACTGGGGTACAGTTCCATAACTATATCTCAGATATATTGGGGTACAGTCTCATAATTATATCCCAGGTATATTGGGGTACAGTCCAATAATTATACCATAGGTATATTGGGGAGCAGTTCCATAATATCCCAGTTAAATTAGGTACAGCCCCATAATTATATCCCAGGTATATTGGGCTACAGTTCCATAATTATATCCCAGCTAAACTGGTGTACAGTCCCATAATTATATCCCAGCTACACTGGTGTACAGTCCCATAATTATATCCCAGGTATATTGGGGTGCACTCCCATAATTATATCCCAGGTAAATTGGGCTACAGTCCCATAATTATATCCCAGGTATATTGGGGTATAGTCCCATAATTATACCACAGGTGTATTGGGATAAAGTCCCATAATTATATCCCAGGTATATTGGGGTAAAGTCCCATAATTATATCCCAGGTATATTTGGGTACAGTCCCATAATTATATCCCAGTTATATTGGGGTACAGTCCCATAATTATATCCCAGGTATATTAGGGTACAGTCCAATAATTATACCCCAGATATACCGGGGTACAGGTTCTCAATTATATCCCAGGTATATTGGGGTACAATCCCATAATTATATGCCAAGTATATTGGTGTACTGTCCCAAAATTATATCCCAGGTATATTGGGGTACAGTCCCATAATTATACCACAGGTATATTGGGGAGCAGTTCCATAATATCCCAGGTAAACTGGGTACAGCCCCATAATTATATCCCAGGTATACTGGGGTACAGTCCCATGATTATATCCCAGGTATATTGGGCTACAGTTCCATAATTATATCCCAGATATATTGGGGTACAGTCCCATAATTATATCCCAGCTACACTGGTGTACAGTCCCATAATTATATCCCAGGTATATTGGGGTGCAGTCCCATAATTATATCCCAGGTAAATTGGGCTACAGTCCCATAATTATATCCCAGGTATTTTGGGGTATAGTCCCATAATTATATCCCAGCTATATTGGGGTGCAATCCCATAATTATATCCCAGTTAATTTGGGCTACAGTCCCATAATTATATCCCAGGTATATTGGGGTATAGTCCCATAATTATACCACAGGTGTATTGGGGTAAAGTCCCATAATTATATCCCAGGTATATTGGGGTACAGTCCCATAATTATATCCCAGCTATATTGGGGTGCAGTCCCATAATTATATCCCAGGTAAATTGGGCTACAGTCCCATAATTATATCCCAGGTATATTGGGGTATAGTCCCATAATTATACCACAGGTGTATTGGGGTAAAGTCCCATAATTATATCCCAGGTATATTGGGGTACAGTCCCATAATTATATCCCAGCTATATTGGGGTGCAGTCCCACAATTATATCCCAGGTAAATTGGGCTACAGTCCCATAATTATATCCCAGGTATATTGGGGTATAGTCCCATAATTATACCACAGGTGTATTGGGGTAAAATCCCATAATTATATCCCAGGTATATTGGGGTACAGTCCCATAATTATATCCTAGGTATACTGGGGTACAGTCCCATAATTATATCCCAGGTATACTGGGGTACAGTTCCATAATTATATCCCAGATATATTGGGGTACAGTCTCATAATTATATGCCAGGTATATTGGGGTATAGTCGCATAATTATATCCCAAGTATATTGGGGTACAGTCCCATAATTATATCCCAGGTATACTGGTGTACAGTTCCATAACTGTATCTCAGCTATATTGGGGTACAGTCCCATAATTATATCCCAGGTATATTGGTGTACAGTCCAATAATTATACCACAGGTATATTGGGCAGCAGTTCCATAATAACCCAGGTAAATTAGGTACAGCCCCATAATTATATCCCAGGTATATTGTGGTACAGTCCCATAATTATATCCCAGGTATATTTGGCTACAGTTCCATAATTATATCCCAGATATATTGGGGTACAGTCCCATAATTATATCCCAGCTACACTGGTGTACAGTCCCATAATTATATCCCAGGTATATTGGGGTACAGTCCCATAATTATATCCCAGGTATACTGGGGTACAGTTCCATAACTATATCTCAGATATATTGGGGTACAGTCTCATAATTATATCCCAGGTATATTGGGCTACAGTTCCATAATTATATCCCAGCTAAACTGGTGTACAGTCCCATAATTATATCCCAGCTACACTGGTGTACAGTCCCATAATTATATCCCAGGTATATTGGGGTGCACTCCCATAATTATATCCCAGGTAAATTGGGCTACAGTCCCATAATTATATCCCAGGTATATTGGGGTATAGTCCCATAATTATACCACAGGTGTATTGGGATAAAGTCCCAAAATTATATCCCAGGTATATTGGGGTACAGTCCCATAATTATATCCCAGGTATATTTGGGTACAGTCCCATAATTATATCCCAGTTATATTGGGGTACAGTCCCATAATTATATCCCAGGTATATTAGGGTACAGTCCAATAATTATACCCCAGATATACCGGGGTACAGGTTCTCAATTATATCCCAGGTATATTGGGGTACAATCCCATAATTATATGCCAAGTATATTGGTGTACTGTCCCAAAATTATATCCCAGGTATATTGGGGTACAGTCCCATAATTATACCACAGGTATATTGGGGAGCAGTTCCATAATATCCCAGGTAAACTGGGTACAGCCCCATAATTATATCCCAGGTATATTGGGGTACAGTCCCATGATTATATCCCAGGTATATTGGGCTACAGTTCCATAATTATATCCCAGATATATTGGGGTACAGTCCCATAATTATATCCCAGCTACACTGGTGTACAGTCCCATAATTATATCCCAGGTATATTGGGGTGCAGTCCCATAATTATATCCCAGGTAAATTGGGCTACAGTCCCATAATTATATCCCAGGTATTTTGGGGTATAGTCCCATAATTATATCCCAGTTATATTGGGGTAAAGTCCCATAATTATATCCCAGGTATATTTGGGTACAGTCCCATAAGTATATCCCAGTTATATTGGGGTACAGTCCCATAATTATATCCAAGGTATATTAGGGTACAGTCCAATAATTATACCCCAGATATACTGGGGTACAGGTTCTCAATTATATCCCAGGTATATTGGGGTACAGTCCCATAATTATATGCCAAGTATATTGGTGTACAGTCCCAAAATTATACCCCAGGTATATTGGGGTGCAGTCGCATAATTATATCCCAGGTATATTGGGGTACAGTGCCATAATTATATCCCAGGTATATTGGGGTACAGTCCCATAATTATATCCCAGGTATATTGGCTACAGTTCCATAATTATATCCCAGATATATTGGGGTACAGTCCCATAATTATATCCCAGCTACACTGGTGTACAGTCCCATAATTATATCCCAGGTATATTGGGGTACAGTCCCATAATTATATCCCAGGTATACTGGGGTACAGTTCCATAACTATATCTCAGATATATTGGGGTACAGTCTCATAATTATATCCCAGGTATATTGGGGTACAGTCCAATAATTATACCATAGGTATATTGGGGAGCAGTTCTATAATATCCCAGGTAATTTAGGTACAGCCCCATAATTATATCCCAGGTATATTGGGCTACAGTTCCATAATTATATCCCAGCTAAACTGGTGTACAGTCCCATAATTATATCCCAGCTACACTGGTGTACAGTCCCATAATTATATCCCAGGTATATTGGGGTGCACTCCCATAATTATATCCCAGGTAAATTGGGCTACAGTCCCATAATTATATCCCAGGTATATTGGGGTATAGTCCCATAATTATACCACAGGTGTATTGGGATAAAGTCCCATAATTATATCCCAGGTATATTGGGGTAAAGTCCCATAATTATATCCCAGGTATATTTGGGTACAGTCCCATAATTATATCCCAGTTATATTGGGGTACAGTCCCATAATTATATCCCAGGTATATTAGGGTACAGTCCAATAATTATACCCCAGATATACCGGGGTACAGGTTCTCAATTATATCCCAGGTATATTGGGGTACAATCCCATAATTATATGCCAAGTATATTGGTGTACTGTCCCAAAATTATATCCCAGGTATATTGGGGTACAGTCCCATAATTATACCACAGGTATATTGGGGAGCAGTTCCATAATATCCCAGGTAAACTGGGTACAGCCCCATAATTATATCCCAGGTATATTGGGGTACAGTCCCATGATTATATCCCAGGTATATTGGGCTACAGTTCCATAATTATATCCCAGATATATTGGGGTACAGTCCCATAATTATATCCCAGCTACACTGGTGTACAGTCCCATAATTATATCCCAGGTATATTGGGGTGCAGTCCCATAGTTATATCCCAGGTAAATTGGGCTACAGTCCCATAATTATATCCCAGGTATTTTGGGGTATAGTCCCATAATTATATCCCAGTTATATTGGGGTAAAGTCCCATAATTATATCCCAGATATATTTGGGTACAGTCCCATAAGTATATCGCAGTTATATTGGGGTACAGTCCCATAATTATATCCCAGGTATATTGGGGTGCAGTCCCATAATTATATCCCAGGTAAATTGGGCTACAGTCCCATAATTATATCCCAGGTATTTTGGGGTATAGTCCCATCATTATATCCCAGGTATATTGGGGTACAGTCCCATAATTATATCCCAGCTATATTGGGGTGCAGTCCCATAATTATATCCCAGTTAATTTGGGCTACAGTCCCATAATTATATCCCAGGTATATTGGGGTATAGTCCCATAATTATACCACAGGTGTATTGGGGTAAAGTCCCATAATTATATCCCAGGTATATTGGGGTACAGTCCCATAATTATATCCCAGCTATATTGGGGTGCAGTCCCATAATTATATCCCAGGTAAATTGGGCTACAGTCCCATAATTATATCCCAGGTATATTGGGGTATAGTCCCATAATTATACCACAGGTGTATTGGGGTAAAGTCCCATAATTATATCCCAGGTATATTGGGGTACAGTCCCATAATTATATCCCAGCTATATTGGGGTGCAGTCCCACAATTATATCCCAGGTAAATTGGGCTACAGTCCCATAATTATATCCCAGGTATATTGGGGTATAGTCCCATAATTATACCACAGGTGTATTGGGGTAAAATCCCATAATTATATCCCAGGTATATTGGGGTACAGTCCCATAATTATATCCTAGGTATACTGGGGTACAGTCCCATAATTATATCCCAGGTATACTGGGGTACAGTTCCATAATTATATCCCAGATATATTGGGGTACAGTCCCATAATTATATGCCAGGTATATTGGGGTATAGTCGCATAATTATATCCCAAGTATATTGGGGTACAGTCCCATAATTATATCCCAGGTATACTGGTGTACAGTTCCATAACTGTATCTCAGATATATTGGGGTACAGTCCCATAATTATATCCCAGGTATATTGGTGTACAGTCCAATAATTATACCACAGGTATATTGGGCAGCAGTTCCATAATAACCCAGGTAAATTAGGTACAGCCCCATAATTATATCCCAGGTATATTGTGGTACAGTCCCATAATTATATCCCAGGTATATTGGGCTACAGTTCCATAATTATATCCCAGATATATTGGGGTACAGTCCCATAATTATATCCCAGCTACACTGGTGTACAGTCCCATAATTATATCCCAGGTATATTGGGGTACAGTCCCATAATTATATCCCAGGTATACTGGGGTACAGTTCCATAACTATATCTCAGATATATTGGGGTACAGTCTCATAATTATATCCCAGGTATATTGGGGTACAGTCCAATAATTATACCATAGGTATATTGGGGAGCAGTTCCATAATATCCCAGGTAAATTAGGTACAGCCCCATAATTATATCCCAGGTATATTGGGCTACAGTTCCATAATTATATCCCAGCTAAACTGGTGTACAGTCCCATAATTATATCCCAGCTACACTGGTGTACAGTCCCATAATTATATCCCAGGTATATTGGGGTGCACTCCCATAATTATATCCCAGGTAAATTGGGCTACAGTCCCATAATTATATCCCAGGTATATTGGGGTATAGTCCCATAATTATACCACAGGTGTATTGGGATAAAGTCCCATAATTATATCCCAGGTATATTGGGGTAAAGTCCCATAATTATATCCCAGGTATATTTGGGTACAGTCCCATAATTATATCCCAGTTATATTGGGGTACAGTCCCATAATTATATCCCAGGTATATTAGGGTACAGTCCAATAATTATACCCCAGATATACCGGGGTACAGGTTCTCAATTATATCCCAGGTATATTGGGGTACAATCCCATAATTATATGCCAAGTATATTGGTGTACTGTCCCAAAATTATATCCCAGGTATATTGGGGTACAGTCCCATAATTATACCACAGGTAAATTGGGGAGCAGTTCCATAATATCCCAGGTAAACTGGGTACAGCCCCATAATTATATCCCAGGTATACTGGGGTACAGTCCCATGATTATATCCCAGGTATATTGGGCTACAGTTCCATAATTATATCCCAGATATATTGGGGTACAGTCCCATAATTATATCCCAGCTACACTGGTGTACAGTCCCATAATTATATCCCAGGTATATTGGGGTGCAGTCCCATAATTATATCCCAGCTAAATTGGGCTACAGTCCCATAATTATATCCCAGGTATTTTGGGGTATAGTCCCATAATTATATCCCAGCTATATTGGGGTGCAGTCCCATAATTATATCCCAGTTAATTTGGGCTACAGTCCCATAATTATATCCCAGGTATATTGGGGTATAGTCCCATAATTATACCACAGGTGTATTGGGGTAAAGTCCCATAATTATATCCCAGGTATATTGGGGTACAGTCCCATAATTATATCCCAGCTATATTGGGGTGCAGTCCCATAATTATATCCCAGGTAAATTGGGCTACAGTCCCATAATTATATCCCAGGTATATTGGGGTATAGTCCCATAATTATACCACAGGTGTATTGGGGTAAAGTCCCATAATTATATCCCAGGTATATTGGGGTACAGTCCCATAATTATATCCCAGCTATATTGGGGTGCAGTCCCACAATTATATCCCAGGTAAATTGGGCTACAGTCCCATAATTATATCCCAGGTATATTGGGGTATAGTCCCATAATTATACCACAGGTGTATTGGGGTAAAATCCCATAATTATATCCCAGGTATATTGGGGTACAGTCCCATAATTATATCCTAGGTATACTGGGGTACAGTCCCATAATTATATCCCAGGTATACTGGGGTACAGTTCCATAATTATATCCCAGATATATTGGGGTACAGTCCCATAATTATATGCCAGGTATATTGGGGTATAGTCGCATAATTATATCCCAAGTATATTGGGGTACAGTCCCATAATTATATCCCAGGTATACTGGTGTACAGTTCCATAACTGTATCTCAGATATATTGGGGTACAGTCCCATAATTATATCCCAGGTATATTGGTGTACAGTCCAATAATTATACCACAGGTATATTGGGCAGCAGTTCCATAATAACCCAGGTAAATTAGGTACAGCCCCATAATTATATCCCAGGTATATTGTGGTACAGTCCCATAATTATATCCCAGGTATATTGGGCTACAGTTCCATAATTATATCCCAGATATATTGGGGTACAGTCCCATAATTATATCCCAGCTACACTGGTGTACAGTCCCATAATTATATCCCAGGTATATTGGGGTGCACTCCCATAATTATATCCCAGGTAAATTGGGCTACAGTCCCATAATTATATCCCAGGTATATTGGGGTATAGTCCCATAATTATACCACAGGTGTATTGGGATAAAGTCCCATAATTATATCCCAGGTATATTGGGGTACAGTCCCATAATTATATCCCAGGTATATTTGGGTACAGTCCCATAATTATATCCCAGTTATATTGGGGTACAGTCCCATAATTATATCCCAGGTATATTAGGGTACAGTCCAATAATTATACCCCAGATATACCGGGGTACAGGTTCTCAATTATATCCCAGGTATATTGGGGTACAATCCCATAATTATATGCCAAGTATATTGGTGTACTGTCCCAAAATTATATCCCAGGTATATTGGGGTACAGTCCCATAATTATACCACAGGTATATTGGGGAGCAGTTCCATAATATCCCAGGTAAACTGGGTACAGCCCCATAATTATATCCCAGGTATATTGGGGTACAGTCCCATGATTATATCCCAGGTATATTGGGCTACAGTTCCATAATTATATCCCAGATATATTGGGGTACAGTCCCATAATTATATCCCAGCTACACTGGTGTACAGTCCCATAATTATATCCCAGGTATATTGGGGTGCAGTCCCATAATTATATCCCAGGTAAATTGGGCTACAGTCCCATAATTATATCCCAGGTATTTTGGGGTATAGTCCCATAATTATATCCCAGTTATATTGGGGTAAAGTCCCATAATTATATCCCAGGTATATTTGGGTACAGTCCCATAAGTATATCCCAGTTATATTGGGGTACAGTCCCATAATTATATCCAAGGTATATTAGGGTACAGTCCAATAATTATACCCCAGATATACTGGGGTACAGGTTCTCAATTATATCCCAGGTATATTGGGGTACAGTCCCATAATTATATGCCAAGTATATTGGTGTACAGTCCCAAAATTATACCCCAGGTATATTGGGGTGCAGTCCCATAATTATATCCCAGGTATATTGGGGTACAGTGCCATAATTATATCCCAGGTATATTGGGGTACAGTCCCATAATTATATCCCAGGTATATTGGGGTACAGTCCCATAATTATATCCCAGGTATATTGGGGTACAGTCCCATAATTATATCCCAGGTATACTGGGGTACAGTCCCATAATTATATCCTAGGTATATTGTGGTAATTTTCCATAATATCCCAGGTATATTGGGGTACAGTTCCATAATTATATCCCAGGTATACCTGGGTGCAGTCCCATAATTATACCCCAGACATATTGGGGTACAGTCCCATAATTATATCCCAGGTATATTGGGGTACAGTTCCATAATTTATGTCCCAGGTATATTGGGGTACAGTCCCATAATTATGTCCCAGGTATATTGGGGTACAGTCCCATAATTTATGTCGCAGGTATATTGGGGTACTGTTCCATAATTTTTATCCCAGGTATACTGGGGTACAGTCCCATAATTATATCCTAGGTATATTGGGGTAATTTTCCATAATATCCCAGGTATATTGGGGTACAGTTCCATAATTATATCCCAGGTATACCGGGGTGCAGTCCCATAATTATACCCCAGACATATTGGGGTTCAGTCCCATAATTATATCCCAGGTATATTGGGGTACAGTCCCATATTTTATGTCCCAGGTATATTGGGGTACAGTCCCATAATTATGTCCCAGGTATATTGGGGTACAGTCCCATAATTATACCCCCAGTACACTGGGGTACAGTTTCTCAATTATATCCCAGCTGTGAATTTTGTCACACCTCCTGCCTGGTACAACTGCAGTCCCCATGGCTGCAAAAAGTTTTTGCAAAATCTGCAATTCTGTGTTGAACAGTTAGAGTTGCCAACTCTAATATGACATATTCCTAAAGGGTTCATCATATGAACTCCAACTTCCTCTCGCCCCACACTCCCGCCATGGGCCTCGTCCTGCAGTGCCCATTTCCCCCAGCCAATCAGAAAGCAAGCAGGCTTCTTGATTGCACGCTGGGGATGACTTGTGAATGTCAAACAGCCCTTTCTCCGTCTCAAATCCTTTTATAACTAGTAAGGATGTTTTTTTTCCCCTGTTACTCGTAGATGTCCTAGAGGTTAATCTTTAATTGCTGGGATTCCAGGGTTAATCCAGGAAGGTTGGAAGCTCTCTTAACCATTCAGTCGCCAATAGTCAATCTGTAAACCTTTGCTCTTTTCTTTTTCAGATATAGTT
Organism: Carcharodon carcharias; assembly: GCF_017639515.1. Lineage (NCBI taxonomy): Eukaryota > Metazoa > Chordata > Chondrichthyes > Lamniformes > Lamnidae > Carcharodon > Carcharodon carcharias. The sequence continues at coordinate 3,887,071 of NC_054479.1, forward strand.
GAGGGAGTTGTTAACAAGGGGATTTACCTCAATGGAGATTCGGGTGGTACTTTCCTACACTTTGGAAGCTACAAAAACTCCTGCATTAGTGACCCAGCACAATGCAGTGAGGCAGGTTGGTTTCAGTTGCCTTTCTCCCGCCACTTCGACAACCTTGGGATGTCCTAAAACGCCGTTGACACATTTTTTTTTAAAATTTGGCACTGTTGCAAAGCAGGAAATGTAGCAACAATGTGCGCCCAGCAAGTTCCCACAAAGGGCAATGAGGCAATGCTCCGGATCGTACATTTTTCATTGACGTTGTTTGAGGGATAATTATCGTCCAGGGTTAGGGAGGTTGGGTTTTCAGTGACAGTCAGGCATTTTGTTTTGCTTCTCCTACATAAATAACCAGATAATAGTTCAGGATGTTTTGGAATGGCATTTGAGCAGATAACGCCTGGACGCTCAATGGCCGGTGCACCCAACAGCTTGAATAAAAGTTCGAGTTGCCACTTGGCATTAGCCCCACTCCTATCTCTCTCTCTCTCTGCACCTTTCAACGTTTGTGCGATCAGCCCTCATACCAGCCGCAAAATGATGGCAATTTCTACCTTCTGCTCACTATTGCTATAGGTTTAATCATTTTGTCCAACTTCCCTTCAGGTGTCACCTTCTCCTTCTTCTGGAAGAACCTGGAGAAGCCGTCCCGGTTGGCGACTGCCTCTGGGGGGAAGGTGCTGTCAAATGGATTCTCCATCTGTGCAGATGTTAACGGAGGCTATGTCGAATTTTACACTCGCCAAACCTTACGCAGGTGGAAAGCAACGATAAGCCCACCAGGTAAGAATGGGGTTGAGAAACTTATCAGCCGTGATTGAATGGCGGAGCAGACTCGATGGGCCGAATGGCCTACCTTCTGCTCCTATGTCTTATGGTCTCATGGCTTAAGAAATGTTTCCCTCTCTAATTTTTGTAACTTTGTGGGCCCCTTGCTTTAAGTGTCCTTTCAGTCACGGGGGAGAATCTTCGGCTCGGCGAGCAGGGGCGAGGTATAAAATGACGCGGGGTGATGTCAGGCGCGTGTCCCGAGCGCCATTTAGATTTTCAGTTCGGTGGGCGCGCAACTGACTTGACTGTGCGCCCGACGGACTGTCAAAGGCCTATTAAGGCCATTTACCTAACAATAAAAATAATTAACGGAGCTGCCCGTCCAACCTTAAGGTTGGTGGGTGGACAGGCGAAGAGCGGGTGATGATTTTAAATTTTCTCAAAAATTTTTATTGAAATTAATGCATGCGCCTCAGCTCATGTGACAGTTTCACATGGGGGGGACCCGTCATAAAACTTTTCTCAATACTTTATTGGACCGGTAAAACTGAAAACTAATCTCCCTGAGGCAGCTCCCTAGCCTGAGGGAGATTTGCTGTGCTCTTTTGCGAGCGTGCCGGAAAGGATGTAGGCCCCAACTCAGTGAATCCCCCCCACCACCCCCCCACCCCCCACCCCACACAATCACCCTGACGGGAGGGGAAATTCTACCCGTGAGCTGCTGGTAACGCTCACCAGTGCCGCAGGTTTTCAAACTATTTCTGTGGAATTCTCATAGTCGTTGAACTCATCAAGACCCTGTCTGTCCTTAGATTTGTGCGTTGTCCCCACTTGTTTATTTATTCCCGATTATTGCTCCTGCTGCTTTTTTTGCTAATGTCGCCCTTTTTTCTAATGCCTACCTTTGGGTAGGTGAGACTATCTGTTAGAAGTTAGGACAAGGTTCTCCCAGAAATCTGTCAGGATTTGCCGTGGGTTTACTGGAGCACAGAAACCCAGGAATGTGAGACCCCAGGTCCCCCCGATTCACCGTCTCCAGCCCTGGTGGTCACATGATACAGTGACGGTGGAGTTATTGGCCAATCGCAGTGATCAGTCTCTATCAACAAGTCTACAGTAGAGCTAAATATGAGGGGGCGGATTTTCATCCTGAAGGTGGGTAGAGGGAGACAGAAAAATTCCCAGCTTGCTCTGTCCACCTTGGGAGAAAGTGCCTGCAAGGACAGAATTTTCATTGCAATGAGTTGGAGGGTGGGTGCGGGCTGCAGCTGTGCCAGCAGACCTGGGAAAAGGTCCAGAGGCAGCCGTAAGAGCTGCTGAGTGCCATGTGGAGTGAGGTGGGGGGGAGGTGGGGGGCAGGGGACAGTTTAAAAGACCCACCTCAGTGCTGTGGGACTATGTCCCAGTTGTGAAAAAAAAGGAAAGGCCCTCGAGCCCTTATTCCTCTAATCCCCTAACACCCCTTGCACTCTCCCCATGCTCTATCCATGTCACCTCATGATCCTCGCCCATCCCCTGTGGCTCCTCGTGTCAAGTTATGCCCCCCAATCACTCCTATGGCACCCCCCCCACACCAAGGTATGGTACCTCCAAGCCCAGTCACCCACTATACACTGAATAGAAGCAATGAACGCTATAGTGATTGTAGGATGTATAAAAATGAAAAAAAAATGTTATTCACTGATAAATTCCCATTTTTAAAAAGAAACTCCTTTTTACTACAGCCCAATAAAAGTGTCAATCATCCACACCCTTTAAAATATGGATAGCTGAAACAGCAAGCACTTGAAACCTCTTCATATTGTGTAAATAATCATTGTGAATTGGACAGCATAGATCCAAGAGCCAGAGAAGTAAATCAAGCATTTTCTTTCCCCTGGGGCTCAGATGTTTCATCAGGCTAATGAATGTTTTGCCTCTCAGTCAAGAATACATAATGAGGCTTGGCTGAGAGCCCAGAAATCCATTAGAGCATTGAAACACCTGAGCTCCAGGGAAAACATTGCTTGATTGACAGCTCTGGCTCTCTGATTTAAGCTGTCCATTTCACAGTGTTCATTTACACAAGATAAAGAGGTTTCAAGTGCTTGCTGTTTCCACTATCAATACTTTAAAGGATATCGATGATTGACACTTTTATTGGGCTGTAATAAAAAGGAATTTTTTTTTAAAGGAAGTGGAAAGTTATCAATGAATAACTTCTTTAAAGCATTTTTAACGCATCCTACTGTCACTATAGTGTTCATTGCTTCTATATAGTGGGTAGTCGGTGAATGGGTATGGAAGTGCCACATTTTGCCATAGGGGGCACGAGGAGAATCTTTTGAACTTGCCTTTGAAAAGGTCCCCTCATGCAGACTATGGTTCAGGCACATCTGAAGCAGCGTGAACCATAACTCTTTGAAAAACTGACCTGACTCCATGAAAATTGCGGATGAGTAAGATATGCTTATTCTCTCAATGGGAACCAGCCAGGTCAGGAGTGCAGGGTGTGGGCTTGCAACCAGAACCACTGAAAGGCAAGATTAAAAAGCAGCTTAAAAATCGGAAGTCCGGGGAATGGTATCAGGAAATCCCGAAGTTGGGACCTGCCCTCCATTTTTAAAGGGCTCCCGGTCACCCCAACTCAGTGAAAATCTGGGTAGAGGTGAGGAGACTCCCTAGTGGGTGGAAAGCTTTGGGATCCATATTCCACAGTCACCTGTTCCAATCACACTCCACTCACATACGTCAGGACGTCAATTACTGAAGGACATCTCTCAAACTTGCATTTGAATACATCAACCCTAGTGGTTTCCACTGACGTTGAAAGATGACCCAGCGAGAGAAACTGAGCTTGGTTTAAGACCACGTGTAAGAATTATTGGTGGAGTCAGTCTTTCCTGAAAGTCTTAATTGAAAGGAGCCTGGACAAGGAGTTCTTGTACTGTGGCTGGTAGGAACCTGATTGATGGACAGTACACGTAGCATGAGATTGTCTGTAGGAACCTTATTACAATCGTTGTTGTGAACTTCAATTCCAGTTTGAACAATGGTGATAACGTTAAAGTGGCTAGTTAGTGAACCCAAAGGGAATAGCGCTGAATGTGTATTGTGAGGGAATAGATTCAGTTATGTTCAGCCCTACTGAACAGACCTATTACATTATGGCTTAAAAACAGAATGAAGTCTGAATCCATACTGGGTGAGCTGGAACTTCTTCCCCCCACAACCCCCCACCCCACCTATTCCTGCCTCAACCCCAGCCAAAGAGCTGTTGGGCCTGGGAGTCAATTGAAAAGGTCAAAGGCTGTGATCAATAGATTTTTGCTGAGTAAGGATCTTGAGGGATTATGGAATCAAGGCTCGTAAATGGTTGAGGTACATAACATACGAACAGACGAATTAGGGGCAGGAGTAGGCCACTCAGCCCCTCGAGCTTGCTCCCCCATTCAGTAAGGTCATGGCTGATCTGATTGTAACCTCAGCCCCACATTCCTGCCTACCCCCAATAACCTTTCACCCCTTTGTTAATCAAGAAGCTATCTAGCTCTGCCTTAAAAATATTCAAATACTTTGCTTCCACTGACTTTTGAGGAAGAGAATTCCAAAGATTCACAACCCTCTGAGAGAAACTAAACTAAAATGGCAGGGGGATGGGAACCTATGCAAGGAGTCAGAGGAGGGGGAATCGAAGACAAGGACAAAAGACAGAAAGGGGAATAAGAAAAGTGATGGTCAAAGAAATCAAGGGCAAGAATCAAACAGGGCCTCAGTGAAAAATAGTGGGAACAGGACAAGTAATGTTAAAAAAGACAAGCCTTTGTGCCTTAACGCGAGGAGCATTCGCAATAAAGTGGATGAATTAACCGTGCAAATAGATGTAAACAGGTATGATATAGTCCGGGTTACAGAGACATGGCTGCAGGGTGACCAGGGATGGGAACTGACCGTCCAGGGGTATTCAGTATTTAGAAAGGACAGACAAGAAGGAAAAGGTAGTGGAGTTGCATTGCTGGTTAAAGAGGAAATTAATGCAATAGTGAGGAAAGATATTAGCTCCGACGATGTAGAATCAGTATGGGTAGAGCTGAGAAACACCAAGGGACAAAAAATATTGGTGGGGGTTGTATATGGACCCCCAAACTGTAGTGATGTTGGGAATGGCATTAAACAGGAAATTAGAAGCGCGTGTAATAAAGGAACATCTGTAATTATGGGTGACTTTAAGTCGCTTGCTTGTCCCTACAACCACCACCCCCCACCCCCCCACCTTAAACCAGCTTATATTTCACCCCTCTCCTATTTTTACTTAGTTCTGTTGAAGGGTCATGAGGACTCGAAACGTCAACTTTGTTCTCCGCTGATTCTGCCAGACCTGGAGAGTGATGTAGTTGATTCTGAGACTTGGGTCCTGAATCTTAAAAAAAAGGAACTACGATGGTATGAGGTGCGAGTTAACTATGAGGGATTGGGAAACGTTACTTAAAGGGATGACAGTGGATAGGCAATGGCAAACATTCAAAGAGCACATGGGTGAACTGCAACAATTGTTTATTCCTGTCTGGCGCAAAAGTAAAACAGGAAAGGTGGCCAAACCTTGGCTTACAAGGGAAATGAAAGATAGTATTAGATCCAAGGAAGAGGCATACAAATTGGCCAGAAAATACAACAAACCTGAGGATTGGGAGCAGTTTAGAATTCAGCAAAGGAGGACCAAGGGATTGATTAAGAAGGGGAAAATAGAGTACGAGAGTAAGCTTGCGGGGAACATAAAAACTGACTGTAAAAGTTTCTATAGGTATGTGAAGAGAAAAAGATTGGTGAAGACAAATGTAGGTCCCTTACAGTCAGAAACAGGGGAATTTATAATGGGGAACAAAGAAACAGCTGGCCAACTAAATACATACTTTGGTTCTGTCTTCACAAAGGAGGACACTAATATCATACCAGAAATGTTGGGGAACACATGGTTTAGTGAGAGGGAGGAACTGAAAGAAACAGTATTAGTAAGGAAATGGTGTTGGTGAAATTGATGGGATTGAAGGCCGAAAAATCCCTGGGGCCTGATAATCTAAATCCCAGAGTACTTAAGGAAGTGGCCCTAGAAATAGTGGATGCATTGGTGGTCATCTTCCGAGATTCTATAGACTTTGGATTGGACGATAGCTAATGTAACCCCACTATTTAAAAAGGGAGGCAGAGAGAAAACAGGGAATTATAGACCAGTCAGCCTGACGTCAGTAGAGGGAAAATTCTAGAGTCCATTATAAAAGATTTAATAGCTGAGCATGTGGAAAACAGTGGCAGAATCGGACAGAGTCAGCATGGATTTACGAAAGGGAAATCATGCCTGACAAATCTACTGGAATTTTGCGAGGATGTAACTAGTAGAGTTGTTGAGGGGGAGCCAGTGGATGTGGTTTATTTAGACTTTCAGAAGGCTTTTGACAAAGTCCCATATAAGAGATTGGCGTGTAAGATTAAAGCACTTGGGATTGGGGGTAGTGTGTTGAGATGGATAGAAAACTGGTTGGCAGACAAGAAACAAAGAGTAGGACTAACGAGTCTTTTTCCGAATGACAGGCAGTGATTAGTGGGGCACCACAGGGATCGGTGCTGGGACCCCAGTTATTCACAATATATATTAATGATTTAGATGAGGAAATTAAATGTAATATCTCCAAATTTGCGGATGACACAAAGCTGGGTAGGAGGGTGAGCTGTGAGGAGGATACAGAGATGCTTCAGTGTGATTTGGACAAGCTGAGTTTGTGGGCAAATGAGTGGCAGATGCAGTATAATGCGGATAAATGTGAGGTTATCCACTTTGGTAGCAAAAACAGGAAGGCAGATTATTATCTGAATGGCTATAAATTGAGAGAGGGGAATGTGCAACGAGACCTGGGTGTCCTTGTACACCAGTCGCTGAAGGTAAGCATGTAGGTGCAGCAGGCGGTAAAGAAGGCAAGTGGTATGTTGGCCTTCATAGCCAGAGGGTTCAAGTACAGGAACAGGGATGTCTTGCTGCAATTATACAGAGCCTTGGTGAGACCACACCTAGAATATTGTGTGCAGTTTTGGTCTCCTTATCTGAGGAAGGATGTACTTGCTATAGAGGGAGTGCAGCAAAGGTTTACCAGACTGATTCCTGGGATGGAGGGACTGACATATGAGGAGAGATTGAGTCGATTAGGATTATATTCACTGGAGTTCAGAAGAATGAGGGGGGATCTCATAGAAACCTATAAAATTCTAACAGGACTGGACAGGATAGATGCAGGAAAGATGTTCCTGGTGGTGGAGGAGTCCAGAACCAGGGGTCACAGTCTGAGGATATGGGGTGGAACATTTAGGACTGAGATGAGGAGAAATTTCTTCACCCAGAGAGTGGTGAACCTGTGGAATTCGCTACCACAGAAAGTAGTTGAGACCAAAACATTGTATATTTTCAAGAAAGAGTTAGATATAACTCTTGGGGTGAAAGGGATCAAAGGCTATGGGGAGAAAGTGGGAGCAGGTTATTGAGTTGGATGATCAGCCATGATCATAATGAATGGCAGAGCAGACTCAAAGGGCCGAATGGCCTCCTCCTGCTCCTAGTTTCTACGTTCTATGTTTCTATCTCTGTCTGAAATGAGCGACCCCTTATATTTAAACAGTGCATCTTGGTTCTAGATTCTCCCACAAAAAGAAACTTCCTCTCCACATCCACCCTGTCAAGACCCCTCAGAATCTTAAAGATTTCAATTAAGTTGCCTCTTACTCTTCTATCACCTCACTGAACAGGCTCAAGGAGCTGAATGGCCTCCTCCTGTTCCAACATCCCCCGGAACATTAGTAGGAGCGTAACAATGGCCAAAATTAGCCCCACGTTTTCCTCTAATTGTTTTAATTATTGCACTGTCTGTAGCCTTTCCTTCTGAACTATTAATCACTTCTGGCTAATGCCACACAGACGCATATACAAATCCACTCTGTGATCAGATTCCCTGCCAACTGAAGGACCTGGAGAGAATTATAACAAAATGATTCAGGGAGAGAAGAATGAAACAGCAACTGATGCCAATTGACAGTGAAACACACAGGAGAACAAATGCCTGAAAGTGCTTCCAAGGCAGTCATTTCAGTGAGGGGGGTTAACTGAAACTCAAAATGAGATTACTGCCTTCAAATTATTCTCTAGTCCCTGTTAGTTATTCATTTTTCTGTATATGCTATGTAGCCTTTGAGAAAGTTTCATTTTACTTGCTCTGCCGTTCACCATCTCTGCTTTCCATTGAGAAATTTTGGCTGTGTTTCTGTGGTTTAATTAACGTGGAACTGTTTTATAGAGAGTCCAGTAGGGAATAAAGAATTTATTTAAACTGTATGAAGTTACAGCTCACCAGGTGCAGCTATTCAAGAAGAAAGTCATGAGAAATTGTGCCAATGTGACTTTAAAGTTGGTTTTTAAACAATATTGGGCTTGGAATTTCTCTTTGGCTGCCCTTGATTGAGTTTCGTTGGGAGGACAGAGGGCTAGCTTCACAAGGTTGCCTGTACGTTTGTGAGCACTCAGCTGTTACTGTGCCTTTACTTTATAATCATTTATTTTCTACCATCAGAAATGTGCTAATATTGCAGAGTAACCACGTTTATTAATTTGTGTGCCTGTCAGCCTGTGTCCCGTCAGGTGTGTATCCATCTGTCACTGTATGTCTATGTCTGCATGTCTGTATTTGTGTGTGTTGATCTGGGCCTGTATATGTCTATGTCACAGGCATGTGGTCACGTGTTGTGTGTGTGCATGTGGTTGTGTGCTTGTATGTACGTGTGTGGATGTAGTTGTGGGTTTACTTGCCACTCACCAACATGCACATCGACTTTGTGCCATCTTTAATAAGTTAAAAGTTCTGAGCCTCCAGATTCCCTGATAACTTGTTTGCAAACAAATTAAGTTCTGAGAAATGTCTGACTCATAGCAGTAAAACCTGGTTTAAACCTGAGAGTCAAGCAAGTAAAGATTTGAAAAGCCAAAGGGTACAACAGTGCAGAACTTTGTGTGAAGGGATTCATTTAGGCTTCCCTGCTTTGCAGGTCCTGAATGGACACACATTCTGTTCACCTGGACACCTGACGATGGCCTGAAGATTTATGTTAATGGCACATTCAGCACCAATGACACCTATGGGAAGCTGGCACCAGACTATGAAAGCCAGTACGCTAACCTGGTGGTCGGAACAAAGAATGAGCAGTCCTACAGTCAGTATGTGACCAGGTCGTTTGATGAGTTTGTGATCTGGGAACGCGCACTCACATCACACGAGGTTCAGCTGTACTACAGTGCCACTACAGGTAAACTAAAGAGAGAGAGAGAGAGAAAGCTTGCATTTATATAGCGCCTTTCACCACCTCAGGATGTCCCAAAGCCTTGTCCCTGTTATATCACAACGCTGACTATACTTTGAAAAGTTACAGCATTTGCTGTAAAAGGCTCTGGGACAGCAGGAGGCCATAAAAGGCAGGATCTGAATGAAAGTGTTTTTTTTTATATGGGAAATGTTCTTCTGTAGAGTGGATCGTGGCCTTTTTTATCGATCTTTTTAAACTGCCACAGAAGACCAGAAAATGACGTGTAATAAAACACTCAAACAAATAATGGAAAACCCATGAACGACTGTGTCCATCCATGCTCTCTCCCCAGGCCTTCCTGTTTGCACAACTGAGAGTGTGTCTGTACCACCCCCCGGGGAGTTGGAGTCTGGCTCTGCCACAACAGATACTTCAGTAAGTCTCCAAATCCAGAATTTATTTTGTTTGGAATAACTCCCTGAACTGTTCCCGAGGTTGGATGGGGCGGGGTGGTGTGGGTGGGTGGGGGAGGAGGGTATTTGAGTGAAATGTTTGTGATACGATCCCATTCCAAATGTTCTTTATTCATTTCAGCCCTCTGTGGGGACTTATCCCCACGATGTGGTCAACCCAGAAGAGGGAACGGAGAAATTTCAGTATCCAGACACCACTGATGGTTTCCTTGATTCTTCCTTTGTTCTTCCCAATGAAACGTTGCTGCAGCAAAGCGCTTCCAATCTGACTGAGGTAACACTTATTTGTGAATTAATAATCGACCCTTACACTGAGCCCCCTGTGCATGTCATCCTGATGAAAGCAAAGTTTCAGTGCCCGTGCTTTCCAGCCAGTGCCAACATCTTTCTTTTACATCTGGAGGAAAGACCCGGAGATTGAGGTCACGCCGGACTCACTGACAACTTTGCAAAAAGGAGCCGGATTGATATCACTTTGAGAAGTGGGAATCAGGAATCTAGAGAAAGCAAGAGGGGATAGTTCTGGGTCTATTATTCTCTCAGGTATCCTGGGCTCAAGGGTGAGAGGCCGAATCCCGTCATGGCAACTCGACAAAGTTAAGCTGCTGATTGTTACTAAAGCCCATAACATTACAAATAGGAGTGGGAGCCCCCTTGAGTCCGCTGCACCATTCAGTAAGGTCATGGATGATCTTCTACATCAACTCCATCTTCCTTTACTATCTTCATATCCCTTAATCCCCTTGGTATCCAAACATCTAATGGTTATGGTCTTGAATATCTGCAATGACTGAGCATCCAGAACACTCTGGGTTAGAAACTCTAAAGATTCATAATTTCTCCCTATCTCAGTCCTAAATGACCGACCTCTTATCCTGAAATGATGGGCCTTAGTTCTAGACTCTCCATCTAGGGGACACAATCTCTTAGCATCTACCCTGTCAGATCCTCTTAAACTCAAACTTGTTCAACAGTATCCTCAGGTGGTAAATCCTACCAGATATGGGCCTACATGTGACTCCAGTCCCACACAATGAGGTTGATCTTTGATAACCATTGGCTTGGCAGATCCATCTCTCTCACTCCTACTGGAGAGAGTTGGAGGTAGACCAAAGGAGACTTTGTTGGGAGTGCCCATAACCTGAAAACAACCAAAGAGACTTTACAATTAAATGAATAGAATGGGAATCAGGCAGATTCTGTAAAGATGGTACTCGGCTTTACCATATTACCACCTGGGCAATGAAGAGGAAAGTCTACCCCAGTCCTACCTCAGCCCACCTGCCACCGAAAGTCTCGCCCAATAATTTTTTCCCTCCAGGCTTGACTATCCCAATGCCATCTTGGTCAGTGTCCCATCTTGCACCCTCTGTAAACCTAAGCTCATCCAAAACTCACAGCAGGTCTCCTTTACCCATCACCTTCTATGCCCTCTGATCTAAATTGTCACCCAGTCTGGTCAGACATTGTTTTTAAAATTCTCATCCTTGTTTTCAAATTGCTCCATGGACTTCTCCCTCCCTATCTCTGTAATTTCCTCCAGCCCTACAGCCCTGCTTTCATTCTGTACCTCCAGCATTGGCTTCTTCAACATCCCATTTTAATCACCTCATTCTTGGCTCAAAGCTCTGAAATTCACTGCCTGAACCTCTTCACCTCTCTCTCCTCCTTAAGACGCTCCTTAAAACCGACCTTTTTACTTATCCTAATATCTTTTTATGTGGTTCGGCATCAACTCTTGTTTGATAATACTGCTGTAAAGAACCTTGGGGCAATTTACAATGTTAAAAGTGCTATATAAATGCAAGTTGTTGTTGTTGTTGCAATGTGGTGTCATACTCTCTTGTGGAGTCAAGACTTTAATGTTCAAAAAGTTCCCATGGTATCACAGACTATCTGCTGTAACCCCCCCCCAGATGTTGTGCAGGGTAGAGTCTGGCACAGATCATGACACTCCTGTCAGTGGTGGCGATGATATCTAACTGCATTAATTGGTTGCTTTTCTAGAATTTTCTGCAGACTGTTGGTGAAGTTCTGGCCTTGCCCAGTTGGAGTGGAACAGCAGAGGTAAGGAACATTTTGGTGTTGGCCCTGTCAGTCACTGTGTTGAGCAGCTCCTCTTTCAGTTTAAAACCATGGGCTGATACAGTTTGGGGAGATTGTTGACACTTGTCAAAGGTTGTAGAATAGAATGAAACATAGCATTGGGACCAACAGGCGGAGGCCATGTTTTAAGTCTGTGGAGAGTGAGGCACTGCACTACGGACTATAGCATCTTTCACTTCCTGAGTATGTCCCAAAGCGGGTCACCGTGGCTTCACTTCCAAACCAAAATCAAGCAGCAGCTCCTCAGAAGCCTTCATGGAGATGTGGATGGGTCCAGTGTGTACACAGCTGTGAACCCCGTCCAGTGAAAAGAACAACTTTCCTTCACATTCACGGATTTTAAAAAAAATCCCAATTTCCTTTTTAATAAGAATATCTTACATTACGTCTTAGTGGAGAACAAATCGAGGAATATAGCTCTTTGTTGGTCCCCGATGGCTTTTGAACAATTACTGAACTTTGCAGACTTTGAATGCAATTGTGTTGTACAGAAGGAGGCCATTCAGCCCATTGTGTCTGTGCTGGCTTTGTTGGAAGAGCTATTCAGTTAGATGCACTTCCTCACTCTAACCTTCCTGTAGGCCTGCAGTTCAACTCTATAGCAAAACATACTTTGTAAAGGGAGAGGCTGCTCTTTATAAAGGAATGTGTTTGCTGATCTCATTCTACAAGAAGGAAAATCTCCCCACATAGATGACGAATTAGAACAAGTAATTCCACAACTGATGGGTCCCAGTGGGAAGTGGAATTCACCAGGGGTGATCCTGGGTTGTCTAGTTGCACATATTCCTAAAAGTTTCATGTCATGACCTCCCATTTCTCAAAGTAAAAGAGCTCAAAGAAAATGGTTTTTAGAGGAAAAAAAAAACCCTGTGGTTTTGCTGGCACAGTACTCAGGAGAATAATGTCCCATTCCTCGAAACTCCAGGACATGCCGAGAGTGTTAGCAACCAGCAGCTGGGTGGCCCATATCCCAGCATCATCTCAATGTTTTACAAAGAGTAGAGAAACGACATATGTTGGGTGAAAACTGACCCTTTGACATGATCAGCTTGTCCTAATATCTCCTTTACGTGTCTTGGTCTCAAAATTTGCCTGGTTTATGCTCATGTGAAGTACCTGGAAACGTTTCACTGTGTTAAAAGCGATATATAAATGCGAGTAGTTGTTTATTTAGTAGGGCGTGTGTTTTTTTTTGGACTGATCCCCAGAGATAGCAGTTGGAGCATGTTTGTAATTGGAATGCTTAAGACATGAGTACTTACTGACGTAGAGATGGAAACTTCACTGAGAAAGGGAGTGAGATAATTATTTAACAAGGAACGTAAACTATTACAACGAAAGGAGAGGGGGACAGGATTAAATTCCAATAATTCCACGGATAGAGAAGAACAGACAGCACCTTTTCATAATCTCAATGGAGCTCAAAATACTTAACAATACAGTACTTTTAAGGCTTTGCAGAGAAAACAAGCTGGACACTGTAAGATCCCACAAACAGCAATGTGCAGATTCATGTGTTTTGAACCGATAATCCATAACAGCCAGGACACAACGGAGAACTCACTTTGCGCTTTTTCAAAGCAGTGCTGTGGAGTTTTTTATACTCACCTGAGAGGACAGTTAAATATCTTGTCTGAAAGATAGCACCTCTGACAGTGCAGCATTCCCTCAGTGCTGCACTGGAATGTCAAGCTGCATTTTTGGGCTTAAGTCTCTGGGGTGAGGTTTGAACCCTAACTTTCTGACTCAAAGGTAAGAGTGCTACCCACTAAGCCACCACTGACACAGACATGATGGGCTGAATTCCCTCCTTCTATTGTATAATTTGTAGGGTTGTCTCTATTAATTAATTGTGGTTATTTTCATTACTTACTTTATTTTTGCACCATGTTAGTTTTGATTGCAATGCCGAACAAATTGTTTATCTGGTGTCTTGGAAATTTCTCTTCAGAGCAGACATTGCATTTTAATTTTTGTTTTATGCCCCCAGTCTGCGACTGTTGTGAATGGATTGATTGGGATGGTCGACAAGGTCATGATTCACGTGGGAAGTAATCTGGAGGGAAGCCCTACCTCGGTTGTGAGCATCGAGGGAAGATCTGCAGTGGCCGGTGTGTGTTTTAAAGTCTGTTTCTGCCCAGTTGTCTCTTATCCACTCTGCTCCTAGACAAAGGGCAGGGCAGAGAAAGGCGCAGACACACATAGGCATGAACAAACACGCAGAAACGCGCAGACACACATAGGCATGAACAAACACGCAGACACGTGCAGACACACATAGGCATCAACAAACACGCTGACACGCGCAGACACACATAGGCATGAACAAACACGCAGAAACGCGCAGACACACATAGGCATGAACAAACACGCAGACACACATAGGCATGAACAAACACGCAGACACGTGCAGACACACATAGGCATCAACAAACACGCTGACACGCACAGACACACATAGGCATGAACAAACACGCAGAAACACGCAGACACACATAGGCATAAACAAACACGCAGACACACATAGGCATAAACAAACACGCAGACACACATAGACATAAACAAACATGCAGACACACATAGGCATAAACAAACATGCAGACACACATAGGCATGAACAAACACGCAGACACACATAGGCATGAACAAACACGCAGACACGCGCAGACACACATAGGCATAAACAAACATGCCGACACACATAGGCATGAACAAACATGCAGACACACATAGGCATGAACAAACACGCAGACACGCGCAGACACACATAGGCATAAACAAACATGCAGAGACACATAGGCATAAACAAACATGCAGAAACACATAGGCATGAACAAACACGCAGGCACACATAGGCATAAACAAACACGCAGACACACATAGGCATGAACAAACACGCAGAAATGCGCAGACACACATAGGCATGAACAAACACGCAGACACTTGCAGACACACATAGGCATCAAAAAACACGCAGAAACGCGCAGACACACATAGGCATCAACAAACACGCAGACACACATAGGCATGAACAAACACACAGACACGTGCAGACACACATAGGCATCAACAAACACGCAGACACGCGCAGACACACATAGGCAAGAACAAACACGCAGAAACGAGCAGACACACATAGGCATCAACAAAAACGCAGACACGCGCAGACACACATAGGCATCAACAAACACGTAGACACACATAGGCATGAACAAACACGCAGACACACATAGGCATGAACAAACACGCAGACACACATAGGCATGAACAAACACACAGACACACATAGGCATGAACAAACACGTAGACACACATAGGCATGAACAAACACGCAGACACACATAGGCATGAACAAACACGTAGACACACATAGGCATGAACAAACACGCAGACACGCGCAGACACACATAGGCATAAACAAACACATAGACACACATTGGCATGGACAAACATGCACACACATAGGCATAAACAAACACGTAGACACACATAGGCATAAACAAACCCTTAGACACACATAGGCATGAACAAACACGCACACACACATAGGCATGAACAAACACGCAGACACATAGGCATAAACAAACACGCAGACATGCGCAGACACACATAGGCATCAAAAAACATGCAGAAACGCGCAGACACACATAGGCATCAACAAACACGCAGACACACATAGGCATGAACAAACACACAGACACGTGCAGACACACATAGGCATCAACAAACACGCAGACACGCGCAGACACACATAGGCAAGAACAAACACGCAGAAACGAGCAGACACACATAGGCATCAACAAACACGCAGACACGCGCAGACACACATAGGCATGAACAAACACGTAGACACACATAGGCATGAACAAACACGCAGACACACATAGGCATGAACAAACACGTAGACACACATAGGCATGAACAAACACGCAGACACACATAGGCATGAACAAACACGCAGACACACATAGGCATGAACAAACACGTAGACACACATAGGCAAGAACAAACACGCAGACACGCGCAGGCACACATAGGCATAAACAAACACGTAGACACACATTGGCAAGGACAAACATGCACACACATAGGCATAAACAAACACGTAGACACACAAAGGCATAAACAAACACTTAGACACACATAGGCATGAACAAACACGTAGACACACATAGGCATGAACAAACACGCAGACACACATAGGCATGAACAAACACGCAGACACACATAGGCATGAACAAACACGTAGACACACATAGGCATGAACAAACACGCAGACACGCGCAGGCACACATAGGCATAAACAAACACGTAGACACACATTGGCATGGACAAACATGCACACACATAGGCATAAACAAACACGTAGACACACAAAGGCATAAACAAACACTTAGACACACATAGGCATGAACAAACACGCAGACACACATAGGCATGAACAAACACGCAGACACATAGGCATAAACAAACACGCAGACATGCGCAGACACACATAGGCATGAACAAACACGCAGACACACAAAGGCATGAACAAACACACAGACACGCGCAGACACACATAGGCATGAACAAACACGCAGACACAGGCAGACACACATAGGCATGAACAAACACGCAGACACGCGCAGACACACATAGGCATGAACAAACACGCAGACACACGTAGGCATGAACAAACACACAGACACCTATAGGCATGAACAAACATGCAGACACACATAGGCATGAACAAACGCTCAGACACACATAGGCATGAACAAACACGCAGACACGCGCAGACACACATAGGCATGAACAAACATGCAGACACACATAGGCATGAACAAACATGCAGACACACATAGGCATGAACAAACATGCAGATACACGTAGGCATGAACAAACACGCAGACACACATAGGCATAAACAAACACGTAGACACACATAGGCATGAACAAACATGCAGACACACATAGGCATGAACAAACATGCAGATACACGTAGGCATGAACAAACACGCAGACACACATAGGCATCAACAAAAACGCAGACACGCGCAGACACACATAGGCATCAACAAACACGTAGACACACATAGGCATGAACAAACACGCAGACACACATAGGCATGAACAAACATGCAGATACACGTAGGCATGAACAAACACGCAGACACACATAGGCATCAACAAAAACGCAGACACGCGCAGACACACATAGGCATCAACAAACACGTAGACACACATAGGCATGAACAAACACGCAGACACACATAGGCATGAACAAACACGCAGACACACATAGGCATGAACAAACACACAGACACACATAGGCATGAACAAACACGTAGACACACATAGGCATGAACAAACACGCAGACACACATAGGCATGAACAAACACGTAGACACACATAGGCATGAACAAACACGCAGACACGCGCAGACACACATAGGCATAAACAAACACATAGACACACATTGGCATGGACAAACATGCACACACATAGGCATAAACAAACACGTAGACACACATAGGCATAAACAAACCCTTAGACACACATAGGCATGAACAAACACGCACACACACATAGGCATGAACAAACACGCAGACACATAGGCATAAACAAACACGCAGACATGCGCAGACACACATAGGCATGAACAAACACGCAGACACACATAGGCATGAACAAACACGCAGACACGTGCAGACACACATAGGCATCAAAAAACATGCAGAAACGCGCAGACACACATAGGCATCAACAAACACGCAGACACACATAGGCATGAACAAACACACAGACACGTGCAGACACACATAGGCATCAACAAACACGCAGACACGCGCAGACACACATAGGCAAGAACAAACACGCAGAAACGAGCAGACACACATAGGCATCAACAAAAACGCAGACACGCGCAGACACACATAGGCATGAACAAACACGTAGACACACATAGGCATGAACAAACACGCAGACACACATAGGCATGAACAAACACGTAGACACACATAGGCATGAACAAACACACAGACACACATAGGCATGAACAAACACGTAGACACACATAGGCATGAACAAACACACAGACACACATAGGCATGAACAAACACGTAGACACACATAGGCATGAACAAACACGCAGACACGCGCAGGCACACATAGGCATAAACAAACACGTAGACACACATTGGCATGGACAAACATGCACACACATAGGCATAAACAAACACGTAGACACACAAAGGCATAAACAAACACTTAGACACACATAGGCATGAACAAACACGCAGACACACATAGGCATGAACAAACACGCAGACACATAGGCATAAACAAACACGCAGACATGCGCAGACACACATAGGCATGAACAAACACGCAGACACACATAGGCATGAACAAACACACAGACACGCGCAGACACACATAGGCATGAACAAACACGCAGACACAGGCAGACACACATAGGCATGAACAAACACGCAGACACGCGCAGACACACATAGGCATGAACAAACACGCAGACACACGTAGGCATGAACAAACACACAGACACCTATAGGCATGAACAAACATGCAGACACACATAGGCATGAACAAACGCTCAGACACACATAGGCATGAACAAACACGCAGACACGCGCAGACACACATAGGCATG
Organism: Carcharodon carcharias; assembly: GCF_017639515.1. Classification (NCBI taxonomy): domain Eukaryota; kingdom Metazoa; phylum Chordata; class Chondrichthyes; order Lamniformes; family Lamnidae; genus Carcharodon; species Carcharodon carcharias. The sequence goes on from NC_054479.1 coordinate 3,905,432, forward strand.
AACAAACATGCAGACACACATAGGCATGAACAAACATGCAGACACACATAGGCATGAACAAACATGCAGATACACGTAGGCATGAACAAACACGCAGACACACATAGGCATAAACAAACACGTAGACACACATAGGCATGAACAAACATGCAGATACACGTAGGCATGAACAAACACGCAGACACACAGGCATGAACAAACACGCAGACACACATAGGCATGAACAAACACGCAGACACACATAGGCATGAACAAACATGCAGACACACATAGGCATGAACAAACACGCAGACATGCGCAGACACACATAGGCATGAACAAACACACAGACACACATAGGCATGAACAAACAAGCAGACATGCGCAGACACACATAGGCATGAACAAAAACGCAGACACACATAGGCATGAACAAAAAATTAGACACACATAGGCATGAACAAACACGCAGACACACATAGGCATGAACAAACACGTAGACACACATAGGCATGAACAAACACGCAGACACGCGCAGACACACATAGGCATCAACAAACATGCAGACACACATAGGCATAAACAAACATGCAGACACACATAGGCATGAACAAACACGCAGACACACATAGGCATAAACAAACATGCAGACACACATAGGCATGAACAAACACGCAGAAACGCGCAGACACACATAGGTATGAACAAACACGCAGACACGCGCAGACACACATAGGCATGAACAAACACGCAGAAACGCGCAGACACACATAGGCATGAACAAACACGCAAACACACATAGGCATGAACAAACACGCAGACACGTGCAGACACACATAGGCATCAACAAACACGCAGACACGCATAGGCATGAACAAACACGCAGACACGTGCAGACACACATAGGCATCAACAAACACGCAGACACACATAGGCATGAATAAACACGCAGACACGCGCAGACACACATAGGCATGAACAAACACGCAGACACACAAAGGCATGAACAAACACGCAGACACACATAGGCATGAACAAACACGGAGACACACATAGGTATGAACAAACACGCAGGCACACATAGGCATGAACAAACACGTAGACACACATAGGCATGAACAAACATGCAGACACACATAGGCATGAACAAACACGCAGGCACACGTAGGCATGAACAAACACGTAGACACACATAGGCATGAACAAACACGCAGACACACATAGGCATGAACAAACACGCAGACACACATAGGCATGAACAAACACGCAGGCACACGTAGGCATGAACAAACATGCAGGCACACAAAGGCATGAACAAAAACGCAGGCACACATAGGGATGAACAAACACGCAGACACACATAGGAATGAACAAACACGCAGACACGCACAGACACACATAGGCATAAACAAAAACGCAGACACGCGCAGACACACATAGGCATCAACAAACGCGCAGACACACATAGGCATGAATAAACACGCAGACACGTGCAGACACACATAGGCATCAACAAACATGCAGACACACATAGGCATGAACAAACACGCAGGCACACATAGGCATAAACAAACACGCAGACACACATAGGCATGAACAAACACGCAGAAACGCGCAGACACACATAGGCATGAACAAACACGCAGACACACATAGGCATGAACAAACACGCAGACACATAGGCATAAACAAACACGCAGACATGCGCAGACACACATAGGCATGAACAAACACGCAGACAAACATAGGCATGAACAAACACGCAGACACGTGCAGACACACATAGGCATCAACAAACACGCAGAAACGTGCAGACACACATAGGCATCAACAAACATGCAGAAACGCGCAGACACACATAGGCATCAACAAACACGCAGACACACATAGGCATGAACAAACACACAGACACGTGCAGACACACATAGGCATCAACAAACACGCAGACACGCGCAGACACACATAGGCAAGAACAAACATGCAGAAACGCGCAGACACACATAGGCATCAACAAACACGCAGACACGCGCAGACACACATAGGCATCAACAAACACGTAGACACACATAGGCATGAACAAACACGCAGACACACATAGGCATGAACAAACACGTAGACACACATAGGCATGAACAAACACGCAGACACACATAGGCATGAACAAACACGTAGACACACATAGGCATGAACAAACACGCAGACACACATAGGCATGAACAAACACGTAGACACACATAGGCATGAACAAACACGCAGACACACATAGGCATGAACAAACACGTAGACACACATAGGCATGAACAAACACGCAGACACACATAGGCATGAACAAACACGTAGACACACATAGGCATGAACAAACACGCAGACACGCGCAGACACACATAGGCATAAACAAACACGTAGACACACATTGGCATGGACAAACATGCACACACATAGGCATAAACAAACACGTAGACACACATAGGCATAAAAAAACACTTAGACACACATAGGCATGAACAAACACGCAGACACACATAGGCATGAACAAACACGCAGACACATAGGCATAAACAAACACGCAGACATGCGCAGACACACATAGGCATGAACAAACACGCAGACACACATAGGCATGAACAAACACACAGACACGCGCAGACACACATAGGCATGAACAGACACGCAGACACGCGCAGACACACATAGGCATGAACAAACACGCAGACACACGTAGGCATGAACAAACACACAGACACCTATAGGCATGAACAAATATGCAGACACACATAGGCATGAACAAACACGCAGACACATAGGCATAAACAAACACGCAGACATGCGCAGACACACATAGGCATGAACAAACACGCAGACACACATAGGCATGAACAAACACACAGACACGCGCAGACACACATAGGCATGAACAAACACGCAGACACGCGCAGACACACATAGGCATGAACAAACACGCAGACACACGTAGGCATGAACAAACACACAGACACACATAGGCATGAACAAACGCTCAGACACACATAGGCATGAACAAACACGCAGACACACGTAGGCATGAACAAACATGCAGACACACATAGGCATGAACAAACGCTCAGACACACATAGGCATGAACAAACACGCAGACACGCGCAGACACACATAGGCATGAACAAACATGCAGACACACATAGGCATGAACAAACATGCAGACACACATAGGCATGAACAAACATGCAGATACACGTAGGCATGAACAAACACGCAGACACACATAGGCATAAACAAACACGTAGACACACATAGGCATGAACAAACATGCAGATATACGTAGGCATGAACAAACACGCAGACACACAGGCATGAACAAACACGCAGACACACATAGGCATGAACAAACACGCAGACACACATAGGCATGAACAAACATGCAGACACACATAGGCATGAACAAACACGCAGACATGCGCAGGCACACATAGGCATGAACAAACACACAGACACACATAGGCATGAACAAACACGCAGACATGCGCAGACACACATAGGCATGAACAAACACGCAGACACACATAGGCATGAACAAACACTTAGACACACATAGGCATGAACAAACACGCAGACACACATAGGCATGAACAAACACGTAGACACACATAGGCATGAACAAACACGCAGACACGCGCAGACACACATAGGCATCAACAAACATGCAGACACACATAGGCATGAACAAACATGCAGACACACATAGGCATGAACAAACACGCAGAAACGCGCAGACACACATAGGCATGAACAAACACGCAGACACGCGCAGACACACATAGGCATGAACAAACACGCAGAAACGCGCAGACACACATAGGCATGAACAAACACGCAAACACACATAGGCATGAACAAACACGCAGACACGTGCAGACACACATAGGCATCAACAAACACGCAGACACGCATAGGCATGACAAACACGCAGACACGTGCAGACACACATAGGCATCAACAAACACGCAGACACACATAGGCATGAATAAACACGCAGACACGCGCAGACACACATAGGCATGAACAAACACGCAGACACACATAGGCATGAACAAACACGCAGACACACATAGGCATGAACAAACACGGAGACACACATAGGTATGAACAAACACGCAGGCACACATAGGCATGAACAAACACGTAGACACACATAGGCATGAACAAACATGCAGACACACATAGGCATGAACAAACACGCAGGCACACGTAGGCATGAACAAACACGTAGACACACATAGGCATGAACAAACACGCAGACACACATAGGCATGAACAAACACGCAGACACACATAGGCATGAACAAACACGCAGGCACACGTAGGCATGAACAAACATGCAGGCACACAAAGGCATGAACAAAAACGCAGGCACACATAGGGATGAACAAACACGCAGACACACATAGGAATGAACAAACACGCAGACACGCACAGACACACATAGGCATAAACAAACACGCAGACACACATAGTCATGAGCAAACACGCAGACACAAATAGGCATGAACAAACATGCAGACACACAGAGGAATGAAGAAACGCTCAAACACACATAGGCATGAACAAACCCGCAGACACACATAGGCATGAACAAACACGCAGACACGCGCAGACACTCATAGGCATGAACAAACACGTAGACACACATAGGCATGAACAAACATGCAGACACACATAGGCATGAACAAACATGCAGACACACATAGGCATAAACAAAGACATAGACACACAAAGGCATGAACAAACATGCAGACACACATAGGCATGAACAAACACGCAGACACACAGGCATGAACAAACACGTAGACACACATAGGCATGAACAAACACGCAGACACACATAGGCATGAACAAACATGCAGGCACACATAGGCATGAACAAACACGCAGACACGCGCAGACACACATAGGCATGAACAAACATGCAGGCACACATAGGCATGAACAAACACGCAGACACACATAGGCATGAACAAACATGCAGGCACACATAGGCATGAACAAACACGCAGACACACATAGGCATGAACAAACACGCAGACACGCGCAGACACACATAGGCATGAACAAACATGCAGACACACATAGGCATGAACAAACATGCAGACACACATAGGCATGAACAAACATGCAGATACACATAGGCATGAACAAACACGCAGACACACATAGGCATAAACAAACACGTAGACACACATAGGCATGAACAAACATGCAGATACACGTGGGCATGAACAAACACGCAGACACACAGGCATGAACAAACACGCAGACACACATAGGCATGAACAAACACGCAGACACGCGCAGACACACATAGGCATAAACAAACACGTAGACACGCGCAGACACACATAGGCATGAACAAACACGCAGACACACGTAGGCATGAACAAACACACAGACACCTATAGGCATGAACAAATATGCAGACACACATAGGCATGAACAAACACGCAGACACATAGGCATAAACAAACACGCAGACATGCGCAGACACACATAGGCATGAACAAACACGCAGACACACATAGGCATGAACAAACACACAGACACGCGCAGACACACATAGGCATGAACAAACACGCAGACACGCGCAGATACACATAGGCATGAACAAACACGCAGACACACGTAGGCATGAACAAACACACAGACACACATAGGCATGAACAAACGCTCAGACACACATAGGCATGAACAAACACGCAGACACACGTAGGCATGAACAAACATGCAGACACACATAGGCATGAACAAACGCTCAGACACACATAGGCATGAACAAACACGCAGACACGCGCAGACACACATAGGCATGAACAAACATGCAGACACACATAGGCATGAACAAACATGCAAACACACATAGGCATGAACAAACATGCAGATACACGTAGGCATGAACAAACACGCAGACACACATAGGCATAAACAAACACGTAGACACACATAGGCATGAACAAACATGCAGATACACGTAGGCATGAACAAACACGCAGACACACAGGCATGAACAAACACGCAGACACACATAGGCATGAACAAACACGCAGACACACATAGGCATGAACAAACATGCAGACACACATAGGCATGAACAAACACGCAGACATGCGCAGACACACATAGGCATGAACAAACACACAGACACACATAGGCATGAACAAACACGCAGACATGCGCAGACACACATAGGCATGAACAAACACGCAGACACACATAGGCATGAACAAACATTTAGACACACATAGGCATGAACAAACACGCAGACACACATAGGCATGAACAAACACGTAGACACACATAGGCATGAACAAACACGCAGAACCGCGCAGACACACATAGGCATCAACAAACATGCAGACACACATAGGCATAAACAAACATGCAGACACACATAGGCATGAAGAAACACGCAGACACACATAGGCATAAACAAACATGCAGACACACATAGGCATGAACAAACACGCAGAAACGCGCAGACACACAATGGCATGAACAAACACGCAGACACGCGCAGACACACATAGGCATGAACAAACACGCAGAAACGCGCAGACACACATAGGCATGAACAAACACGCAAACACACATAGGCATGAACAAACACGCAGACACGTGCAGACACACATAGGCATCAACAAACACGCAGACACGCATAGGCATGAACAAACACGCAGACACGTGCAGACACACATAGGCATCAACAAACACGCAGACACACATAGGCATGAATAAACACGCAGACACGCGCAGACACACATAGGCATGAACAAACACGCAGACACACATAGGCATGAACAAACACGCAGACACACATAGGCATCAACAAACACGCAGACACGCATAGGCATGAACAAACACGCAGACACGTGCAGACACACATAGGCATCAACAAACACGCAGACACACATAGGCATGAATAAACACGCAGACACGCGCAGACACACATAGGCATGAACAAACACGGAGACACACATAGGTATGAACAAACACGCAGGCACACATAGGCATGAACAAACACGTAGACACACATAGGCATGAACAAACATGCAGACACACATAGGCATGAACAAACACGCAGGCACACGTAGGCATGAACAAACACGTAGACACACATAGGCATGAACAAACACGCAGACACACATAGGCATGAACAAACACGCAGACACACATAGGCATGAACAAACACGCAGGCACACGTAGGCATGAACAAACATGCAGGCACACAAAGGCATGAACAAAAACGCAGGCACACATAGGGATGAACAAACACGCAGACACACATAGGAATGAACAAACACGCAGACACGCACAGACACACATAGGCATAAACAAAAACGCAGACACGCGCAGACACACATAGGCATAAACAAACACGCAGACACACATAGTCATGAGCAAACACGCAGACACAAATAGGCATGAACAAACATGCAGACACACAGAGGAATGAACAAACGCTCAGACACACATAGGCATGCACAAACCCGCAGACACACATAGGCATGAACAAACACGCAGACACGCGCAGACACTCATAGGCATGAACAAACACGTAGACACACATAGGCATGAACAAACATGCAGACACACATAGGCATGAACAAACATGCAGACACACATAGGCATAAACAAACACATAGACACACAAAGGCATGAACAAACATGCAGACACACATAGGCATGAACAAACACGCAGACACACAGGCATGAACAAACACGTAGACACACATAGGCATGAACAAACACGCAGACACACATAGGCATGAACAAACACGCAGACACAAATAGGCATGAACAAACATGCAGACACACAGAGGAATGAACAAACGCTCAGACACACATAGGCATGAACAAACCCGCAGACACACATAGGCATGAACAAACACGCAGACACGCGCAGACACTCATAGGCATGAACAAACACGTAGACACACATAGGCATGAACAAACATGCAGACACACATAGGCATGAACAAACATGCAGACACACATAGGCATAAACAAACACATAGACACACAAAGGCATGAACAAACATGCAGACACACATAGGCATGAACAAACACTCAGACACACAGGCATGAACAAACACGTAGACACACATAGGCATGAACAAACACGCAGACACACATAGGCATGAACAAACACGCAGACACACATAGGCATGAACAAACACGCAGACACGCGCAGACACACATAGGCATGAACAAACATGCAGACACACATAGGCATGAACAAACATGCAGACACACATAGGCATGAACAAACATGCAGATACACATAGGCATGAACAAACACGCAGACACACATAGGCATAAACAAACACGTAGACACACATAGGCATGAACAAACATGCAGATACACGTGGGCATGAACAAACACGCAGACACACAGGCATGAACAAACACGCAGACACACATAGGCATGAACAAACACGCAGACACACATAGGCATGAACAAACATGCAGACACACATAGGCATGAAAAAACATGCAGACACACATAGGCATGAACAAACATGCAGATACACATAGGCATGAACAAACACGCAGACACACATAGGCATAAACAAACACGTAGACACACATAGGCATGAACAAACATGCAGATACACGTGGGCATGAACAAACACGCAGACACACAGGCATGAACAAACACGCAGACACACATAGGCATGAACAAACACGTAGACACACATAGGCATGAACAAACACGCAGACACGCGCAGACACACATAGGCATAAACAAACACGTAGACACACATTGGCATGGACAAACATGCACACACATAGGCATAAACAAACACGTAGACACACATAGGCATAAAAAAACACTTAGACACACATAGGCATGAACAAACACGCACACACACATAGGCATGAACAAACACGCAGACACATAGGCATAAACAAACACGCAGACATGCGCAGACACACATAGGCATGAACAAACACGCAGACACACATAGGCATGAACAAACACACAGACACGCGCAGACACACATAGGCATGAACAGACACGCAGACACGCGCAGACACACATAGGCATGAACAAACACGCAGACACACGTAGGCATGAACAAACACACAGACACCTATAGGCATGAACAAATATGCAGACACACATAGGCATGAACAAACACGCAGACACATAGGCATAAACAAACACGCAGACATGCGCAGACACACATAGGCATGAACAAACACGCAGACACACATAGGCATGAACAAACACACAGACACGCGCAGACACACATAGGCATGAACAAACACGCAGACACGCGCAGACACACATAGGCATGAACAAACACGCAGACAGACGTAGGCATGAACAAACACACAGACACCTATAGGCATGAACAAACATGCAGACACACATAGGCATGAACAAACGCTCAGACACACATAGGCATGAACAAACACGCAGACACGCGCAGACACACATAGGCATGAACAAACATGCAGACACACATAGGCATGAACAAACATGCAGACACACATAGGCATGAACAAACATGCAGATACACGTAGGCATGAACAAACACGCAGACACACATAGGCATAAACAAACACGTAGACACACATAGGCATGAACAAACATGCAGATACACGTAGGCATGAACAAACACGCAGACACACAGGCATGAACAAACACGCAGACACACATAGGCATGAACAAACACGCAGACACACATAGGCATGAACAAACATGCAGACACACATAGGCATGAAGAAACACGCAGACATGCGCAGACACACATAGGCATGAACAAACACACAGACACACATAGGCATGAACAAACACTTAGACACACATAGGCATGAACAAACACGCAGACACACATAGGCATGAACAAACACGTAGACACACATAGGCATGAACAAACACGCAGACACGCGCAGACACACATAGGCATCAACAAACATGCAGACACACATAGGCATAAACAAACATGCAGACACACATAGGCATGAACAAACACGCAGACACACATAGGCATAAACAAACATGCAGACACACATAGGCATGAACAAACACGCAGAAACGCGCAGACACACATAGGCATGAACAAACACGCAGACACGCGCAGACACACATAGGCATGAACAAACACGCAGAAACGCGCAGACACACATAGGCATGAACAAACACGCAAACACACATAGGCATGAACAAACACGCAGACACGTGCAGACACACATAGGCATCAACAAACACGCAGACACGCATAGGCATGAACAAACACGCAGACACGTGCAGACACACATAGGCATCAACAAACACGCAGACACACATAGGCATGAATAAACACGCAGACACGCGCAGACACACATAGGCATGAACAAACACGCAGACACACATAGGCATGAACAAACACGCAGACACACATAGGCATGAACAAACACGGAGACACACATAGGTATGAACAAACACGCAGGCACACATAGGCATGAACAAACACGTAGACACACATAGGCATGAACAAACATGCAGACACACATAGGCATGAACAAACACGCAGGCACACGTAGGCATGAACAAACACGTAGACACACATAAGCATGAACAAACACGCAGACACACATAGGCATGAACAAACACGCAGACACACATAGGCATGAACAAACACGCAGGCACACGTAGGCATGAACAAACATGCAGGCACACAAAGGCATGAACAAAAACGCAGGCACACATAGGGATGAACAAACACGCAGACACACATAGGAATGAACAAACACGCAGACACGCACAGACACACATAGGCATAAACAAAAACGCAGACACGCGCAGACACACATAGGCATAAACAAACATGCAGACACACAGAGGAATGAACAAACGCTCAGACACACATAGGCATGAACAAACCCGCAGACACACATAGGCATGAACAAACACGCAGACACGCGCAGACACTCATAGGCATGAACAAACACGTAGACACACATAGGCATGAACAAACATGCAGACACACATAGGCATGAACAAACATGCAGACACACATAGGCATAAACAAACACATAGACACACAAAGGCATGAACAAACATGCAGACACACATAGGCATGAACAAACACGCAGACACACAGGCATGAACAAACACGTAGACACACATAGGCATGAACAAACACGCAGACACACATAGGCATGAACAAACACGCAGACACACATAGGCATGAACAAACACGCAGACACGCGCAGACACACATAGGCATGAACAAACATGCAGACACACATAGGCATGAACAAACACGCAGACACACATAGGCATGAACAAACACGCAGACACACATAGGCATGAACAAACACGCAGACACACATAGGCATGAACAAACACACAGACACACATAGGCATGAACAAACACGCAGACACACATAGGCATGAACAAACATGCAGACACACATAGGCATGAACAAACACGCAGACACACATAGGCATGAACAAACACGCAGGCACACATAGGCATGAACAAACATGCAGGCACACATAGGCATGAACAAACACGCAGACACACATAGGCATGAACAAACACGCAGGCACACATAGGCATGAACAAACACGCAGACACACATAGGCATGAACAACCACGCAGAAACGCGCAGACACACATAGGCATCAACAAACACGCTGACACGCGCAGATACACATAGGCATGAACAAACACGCAGAAACGCGCAGACACACATAGGCATGAACAAACACGCAGACACACATAGGCATGAACAAACACGCAGACACACATAGGCATGAACAAACACGCAGAAACGCGCAGACACACATAGGCATGAACAAACACGCAGACACGTGCAGACACACATAGGCATAAACAAACACGCAGACACACATAGGCATAAACAAACACGCAGACACACATAGGCATAAACAAACATGCAGACACAGATAGGCATAAACAAACATGCAGACACACATAGGCATGAACAAACACGCAGACACACATAGGCATGAACAAACACGCAGACACGCGCAGACACACATAGGCATGAACAAACACGCAGACACGCGCAGACACACATAGGCATAAACAAACATGCAGAGACACATAGGCATAAACAAACATGCAGACACACATAGGCATGAACAAACACGCAGGCACACATAGGCATAAACAAACACGCAGACACACATAGGCATGAACAAACACGCAGAAACGCGCAGACACACATAGGCATGAACAAACACGCAGACACTTGCAGACACACATAGGCATCAACAAACACGCAGAAACGCGCAGACACACATAGGCATCAACAAACACGCAGACACACATAGGCATGAACAAACACACAGACACGTGCAGACACACATAGGCATCAATAAACACGCAGACACGCGCAGACACACATAGGCATCAACAAACACGCAGACACGGGCAGACACACATAGGCATCAACAAACACGTAGACACACATAGGCATGAACAAACACGCAGACACACATAGGCATGAACAAACACGCAGACACACATAGGCATGAACAAACACGCAGACACACATAGGCATGAACAAACACGTAGACACACATAGGCATGAACAAACACGCAGACACACATAGGCATGAACAAACACGTAGACACACATAGGCATGAACAAACACGCAGACACGCGCAGACACACATAGGCATAAACAAACACGTAGAAACACATTGGCATGGACAAACATGCACACACATAGGCATAAACAAACACGTAGACACACATAGGCATAAACAAACACTTAGACACACATAGGCATGAACAAACACGCAGACACACATAGGCATGAACAAACACGCAGACACATAGGCATAAACAAACACGCAGACATGCGCAGACACACATAGGCATGAACAAACACGCAGACACACATAGGCATGAACAAACACGCAGACACGTGCAGACACACATAGGCATCAACCAACACGCAGAAACGTGCAGACACACATAGGCATCAACAAACATGCAGAAACGCGCAGACACACATAGGCATCAACAAACACGCAGACACACATAGGCATGAACAAACACACAGACACGTGCAGACACACATAGGCATCAACAAACACGCAGACACGCGCGGACACACATAGGCAAGAACAAACATGCAGAAACGCGCAGACACACATAGGCATCAACAAACACGCAGACACGCGCAGACACACATAGGCATCAACAAACACGTAGACACACATAGGCATGAACAAACACGCAGACACACTTAGGCATGAACAAACACGCAGACACACATAGGCATGAACAAACACGCAGACACACATAGGCATGAACAAACACGCAGACACACATAGGCATGAACAAACACGCAGACACACATAGGCATGAACAAACACGCAGACACACATAGGCATGAACAAACACGCAGACACACATAGGCATGAACAACCACGCAGACACACATAGGCATGAACAAACATGCAGACATACATAGGCATGAACAAACACGCAGACACACATAGGCATGAACAAACACGCAGGCACACATAGGCATGAACAAACATGCAGGCACACATAGGCATGAACAAACACGCAGACACACATAGGCATGAACAAACACGCAGGCACACATAGGCATGAACAAACACGCAGACACACATAGGCATGAACAAACACGCAGAAACGCGCAGACACACATAGGCATCAACAAACACGCTGACACGCGCAGATACACATAGGCATGAACAAACACGCAGAAACGCGCAGACACACATAGGCATGAACAAACACGCAGACACACATAGGCATGAACAAACACGCAGACACACATAGGCATGAACAAACACGCAGAAACGCGCAGACACACATAGGCATGAACAAACACGCAGACACACATAGGCATAAACAAACACGCAGACACACATAGGCATGAACAAACACGCAGAAACGCGCAGACACACATAGGCATGAACAAACACGCAGACACACATAGGCATAAACAAACACGCAGACACACATAGGCATAAACAAACACGCAGACACACATAGGCATAAACAAACACGTAGACACACATAGGCATAAACAAACATGCAGACACACATAGGCATGAACAAACACGCAGACACACATAGGCATGAACAAACACGCAGACACGCGCAGCCACACATAGGCATGAACAAACATGCAGACACACATAGGCATGAACAAACACGCAGACACACATAGGCATGAACAAACACGCAGGCACACATAGGCATGAACAAACACGTAGACACACATAGGCATGAACAAACACGCAGACACACATAGGCATGAACAAACACGTAGACACACATAGGCATGAACAAACACGCAGACACGCGCAGACACACATAGGCATAAACAAACATGCAGAGACACATAGGCATAAACAAACATGCAGACACACATAGGCATGAACAAACACGCAGGCACACATAGGCATAAACAAACACGCAGACACACATAGGCATGAACAAACACGCAGAAACGCGCAGACACACATAGGCATGAACAAACACGCAGACACTTGCAGACACACATAGGCATCAACAAACACGCAGAAACGCGCAGACAAACATAGGCATCAACAAACACGCAGACACACATAGGCATGAACAAACACACAGACACGTGCAGACACACATAGGCATCAATAAACACGCAGACACGCGCAGACACACATAGGCATCAACAAACACGCAGACACGGGCAGACACACATAGGCATCAACAAACACGTAGACACACATAGGCATGAACAAACACGCAGACACACTTAGGCATGAACAAACACGCAGACACACATAGGCATGAACAAACACGCAGACACACATAGGCATGAACAAACACGCAGACACACATAGGCATGAACAAACACGCAGACACACATAGGCATGAACAAACACGCAGACACACATAGGCATGAACAAACACGCAGACACACATAGGCATGAACAACCACGCAGACACACATAGGCATGAACAAACATGCAGACATACATAGGCATGAACAAACACGCAGACACACATAGGCATGAACAAACACGCAGGCACACATAGGCATGAACAAACATGCAGGCACACATAGGCATGAACAAACACGCAGACACACATAGGCATGAACAAACACGCAGGCACACATAGGCATGAACAAACACGCAGACACACATAGGCATGAACAAACACGCAGAAACGCGCAGACACACATAGGCATCAACAAACACGCTGACACGCGCAGATACACATAGGCATGAACAAACACGCAGAAACGCGCAGACACACATAGGCATGAACAAACACGCAGACACACATAGGCATGAACAAACACGCAGACACACATAGGCATGAACAAACACGCAGAAACGCGCAGACACACATAGGCATGAACAAACACGCAGACACACATAGGCATAAACAAACACGCAGACACACATAGGCATGAACAAACACGCAGAAACGCGCAGACACACATAGGCATGAACAAACACGCAGACACACATAGGCATAAACAAACACGCAGACACACATAGGCATAAACAAACACGCAGACACACATAGGCATAAACAAACACGTAGACACACATAGGCATAAACAAACATGCAGACACACATAGGCATGAACAAACACGCAGACACACATAGGCATGAACAAACACGCAGACACGCGCAGACACACATAGGCATGAACAAACATGCAGACACACATAGGCATGAACAAACACGCAGACACACATAGGCATGAACAAACACGCAGGCACACATAGGCATGAACAAACACGTAGACACACATAGGCATGAACAAACACGCAGACACACATAGGCATGAACAAACACGTAGACACACATAGGCATGAACAAACACGCAGACACGCGCAGACACACATAGGCATAAACAAACATGCAGAGACACATAGGCATAAACAAACATGCAGACACACATAGGCATGAACAAACACGCAGGCACACATAGGCATAAACAAACACGCAGACACACATAGGCATGAACAAACACGCAGAAACGCGCAGACACACATAGGCATGAACAAACACGCAGACACTTGCAGACACACATAGGCATCAACAAACACGCAGAAACGCGCAGACAAACATAGGCATCAACAAACACGCAGACACACATAGGCATGAACAAACACACAGACACGTGCAGACACACATAGGCATCAATAAACACGCAGACACGCGCAGACACACATAGGCATCAACAAACACGCAGACACGGGCAGACACACATAGGCATCAACAAACACGTAGACACACATAGGCATGAACAAACACGCAGACACACATAGGCATGAACAAACACGCAGACACACATAGGCATGAACAAACACGCAGACACACATAGGCATGAACAAACACGTAGACACACATAGGCATGAACAAACACGCAGACACACATAGGCATGAACAAACACGTAGACACACATAGGCATGAACAAACACGCAGACACGCGCAGACACACATAGGCATAAACAAACACGTAGAAACACATTGGCATGGACAAACATGCACACACATAGGCATAAACAAACACGTAGACACACATAGGCATAAACAAACACTTAGACACACATAGGCATGAACAAACACGCAGACACACATAGGCATGAACAAACACGCAGACACATAGGCATAAACAAACACGCAGACATGCGCAGACACACATAGGCATGAACAAACACGCAGACACACATAGGCATGAACAAACACGCAGACACGTGCAGACACACATAGGCATCAACAAACACGCAGAAACGTGCAGACACACATAGGCATCAACAAACATGCAGAAACGCGCAGACACACATAGGCATCAACAAACACGCAGACACACATAGGCATGAACAAACACACAGACACGTGCAGACACACATAGGCATCAACAAACACGCAGACACGCGCGGACACACATAGGCAAGAACAAACATGCAGAAACGCGCAGACACACATAGGCATCAACAAACACGCAGACACGCGCAGACACACATAGGCATCAACAAACACGTAGACACACATAGGCATGAACAAACACGCAGACACACATAGGCATGAACAAACACGTAGAAACACATAGGCATGAACAAACACGCAGACACACATAGGCATGAACAAACACGTAGACACACATAGGCATGAACAAACACGCAGACACACATAGGCATGAACAAACACGTAGACACACATAGGCATGAACAAACACGCAGACACACATAGGCATGAACAAACACGTAGACACACATAGGCATGAACAAACACGCAGACACACATAGGCATGAACAAACACGTAGACACACATAGGCATGAACAAACATGCAGACACGCGCAGACACACATAGGCATAAACAAACACGTAGACACACATTGGCATGGACAAACATGCACACACATAGGCATAAACAAACACGTAGACACACATAGGCATAAAAAAACACTTAGACACACATAGGCATGAACAAACACGCAGACACACATAGGCATGAACAAACACGCAGACACACATAGGCATGAACAAACACGCAGGCACACGTAGGCATGAACAAACATGCAGGCACACAAAGGCATGAACAAACACGCAGGCACACATAGGGATGAACAAACACGCAGACACACATAGGAATGAACAAACACGCAGACATGCACAGACACACATCGGCATAAACAAACACGCAGACACGTGCAGACACACATAGGCATAAACAAACACGCAGACACACATAGGCATGAGCAAACACGCAGACACATACAGGCATGAACAAACATGCAGACACACAGAGGCATGAACAAACGCTCAGACACACATAGGCATGAACAAACCCGCAGACACACATAGGCATGAACAAACACGCAGACACGCGCAGACACACATAGGCATGAACAAACACGTAGACACACATAGGCATGAACAAACATGCAGACAAACATAGGCATGAACAAACATGCAGACACACATAGGCATAAACAAACACATAGACACACATAGGCATGAACAAACATGCAGACACACATAGGCATGAACAAACACGCAGACACACAGGCATGAACAAACATGTAGACACACATAGGCATGAACATACACGCAGACACACAGGCATGAACAAACACGCAGACACACATAGGCATGAACAAACATGCAGACACACATAGGCATGAACAAACACGCAGACACACGCAAACACACATAAGCATGAACAAACACACAGACACACATAGGCATGAACAAACACGCAGACACGCACAGACACACATAGGCATAAACAAACACGCAGGCACACATAGGCATGAACAAACACACAGACACACATAGGCATGAACAAACATGCAAACATGCGCAGACACACATAGGCATGAACAAAAACGCAGACACACATAGGCATGAACAAACACGCAGACACACATAGGCATGAACAAACACGCAGCCACACATAGGCATGAACAAACACGCAGACACACATAGGCATGAACAAACACGCAGACACACATAAAAATGAACAAACACACAGACCCACATAGGCATGAACAAACATGCAGACACACATAGGCATGAACAAACACGCAGACACGCGCAAACACACATAAGCATGAACAAACACACAGACACACATAGGCATGAACAAACACGCAGACACGCACAGACACACATAGGCATAAACAAACACGCAGGCACACATAGGCATGAACAAACACACAGACACACATAGGCATGAACAAACATGCAAACATGCGCAGACACACATAGGCATGAACAAACACGCAGACACACATAGGCATGAACAAACACGCAGACACACATAGGCATGAACAAACACGCAGCCACACATAGGCATGAACAAACACGCAGACACACATAGGCATGAACAAACACGCAGACACACATAAAAATGAACAAACACACAGACACACATAGGCATGAACAAACATGCAGACACACATAGGCATGAACAAACATGCAGGCACACATAGGCAAGAACAAACACGCAGACACACATAGGCATGAACAAACACGCAGGCACACATAGGCATGAACAAACACGCAGACACACATAGGCATGAACAAACACACAGACACGCGCAGACACACATAGGCATGAACAAACACGCAGACACGCGCAGACACACATAGGCATGAACAAACACGTAGACACACATAGGCATAAACAAACACGTAGACACACATAGGCATGAACAAACATGCAGACACACATAGGCATGAACAAACACGCAGACACATAGGCATAAACAAACACGCAGACATGCGCAGACACACATAGGCATGAACAAACACGCAGACACACATAGGCATGAACAAACACACAGACACGCGCAGACACACATAGGCATGAACAGACACGCAGACACGCGCAGACACACATAGGCATGAACAAACACGCAGACACACGTAGGCATGAACAATCACGCAGACACACATAGGCATGAACAAACATGCAGACACACATAGGCATGAACAAACGCTCAGACACACATAGGCATGAACAAACACGCAGACACGCGCAGACACACATAGGCATGAACAAACATGCAGACACACATAGGCATGAACAAACACACAGACACACAAAGGCATGAACAAACATGCAGATACATGTAGGCATGAACAATCACGCAGACACACATAGGCATAAACAAACACGTAGACACACATAGGCATGAACAAACATGCAGATACACGTAGGCATGAACAAACACGCAGACACACAGGCATGAACAAACACGCAGACACACATAGGCATGAACAAACACGCAGACACACATAGGCATGAACAAACATGCAGACACACATAGGCATGAACAAACACGCAGACATGCGCAGACACACATAGGCATGAACAAACACACAGACACACATAGGCATGAACAAACACGCAGACATGCGCAGACACACATAGGCATGAACAAACACACAGACACACATAGGCATGAACAAACACTTAGACACACATAGGCATGAACAAACACGCAGACACACATAGGCATGAACAAACACGTAGACACACATAGGCATGAACAAACACGCAGACACGCGCAGACACACATAGGCATCAACAAACATGCAGACACACATAGGCATCAACAAACATGCAGACACACATAGGCATGAACAAACACGCAGACACACATAGGCATAAACAAACATGCAGACACACATAGGCATGAACAAACACGCAGAAACGCGCAGACACACATAGGCATGAACAAACACGCAGACACGTGCAGACACACATAGGCATCAACAAACACGCAGACACACATAGGCATGAACAAACACGCAGACACGCGCAGACACACATAGGCATGAACAAACACGCAGAAACGCACAGACACACATAGGCATGAACAAACACGCAGACACACATAGGCATGAATAAACACGCAGACACGTGCAGACACACATAGGCATCAACAAACACGCAGACACGCATAGGCATGAACAAACACGCAGACACGTGCAGACACACATAGGCATCAACAAACACGCAGACACACATAGGCATGAATAAACACGCAGACACGCGCAGACACACATAGGCATGAACAAACACGCAGACACACATAGGCATGAACAAACACGCAGACACACATAGGCATGAACAAACACGTAGACACACATAGGCATGAACAAACACGCAGACACACATAGGCATGAACAAACACGCAGACACACATAGGCATGAACAAACACGTAGACACACATAGGCATGAACAAACACGCAGGCACACGTATGCATGAACAAACACGTAGACACACATAGGCAGGAACAAACACGCAGACACACATAGGCATGAACAAACACGCAGACACACATAGGCATGAACAAACACGCAGGCACACGTAGGCATGAACAAACATGCAGGCACACAAAGGCATGAACAAACACGCAGGCACACATAGGGATGAACAAACACGCAGACACACATAGGAATGAACAAACATGCAGACACGCACAGACACACATCGGCATAAACAAACACGCAGACACACATAGGCATGAGCAAACACGCAGACACATATAGGCATGAACAAACATGCAGACACACAGAGGCATGAACAAACGCTCAGACACACATAGGCATGAACAAACCCGCAGACACACATAGGCATGAACAAACATGCAGACACGCGCAGACACACATAGGCATGAACAAACACGTAGACACACATAGGCATGAACAAACATGCAGACACACATAGGCATGAACAAACATGCAGACACACATAGGCATAAACAAACACATAGACACACAAAGGCATGAACAAACATGCCGACACACATAGGCATGAACAAACACGCAGACACACAGGCATAAACAAACATGTAGACACACATAGGCATGAACAAACACGCAGACACACAGGCATGAACAAACATGCAGACACACATAGGCATGAACAAACACGCAGACACGCGCAAACACACATAAGCATGAACAAACACACAGACACACATAGGCATGAAGAAACACGCAGACACGCACAGACACACATAGGCATAAACAAACACGCAGGCACACATAGGCATGAACAAACACACAGACACACATAGGCATGAACAAACATGCAAACATGCGCAGACACACAAAGGCATGAACAAACACGCAGACACACATAGGCATGAACAAACAGGCAGACACACATAGGCATGAACAAACACGCAGACACACATAGGCATGAACAAACACGCAGACACACATAGGCATGAACAAACGCGCAGACACACATAGGCATGAACAAACACACAGACACACATAGGCATGAACAACCACGCAGTCACACATAGGCATGAACAAACATGGAGACACACATAGGCATGAACAAACATGCAGACACACATAGGCATGAACAAACACGCAGGCACAAATAGGCATGAACAAACATGCAGGCACACATAGGCAAGAACAAACACGCAGACACACATAGGCATGAACAAACACGCAGGTACACATAGGCATGAACAAACATGCAGGCACACATAGGCAAGAACAAACACGCAGACACGCACAGACACACATAGGCATAAACAAACACGCAGACACGCACAGACACACATAGGCATAAACAAACAAGCTGGCACACATAGGCATGAACAAACACACAGACACACATAGGCATGAACAAACATGCAAACATGCGCAGACACACAAAGGCATGAACAAACACGCAGACACACATAGGCATGAACAAACAGGCAGACACACATAGGCATGAACAAACACGCAGACACACATAGGCATGAACAAACACGCAGACACACATAGGCATGAACAAACGCGCAGACACACATAGGCATGAACAAACACACAGACACACATAGGCATGCACAACCACGCAGACACACATAGGCATGAACAAACATGGAGACACACATAGGCATGAACAAACATGCAGACACACATAGGCATGAACAAACACGCAGGCACAAATAGGCATGAACAAACATGCAGGCACACATAGGCAAGAACAAACACGCAGACACACATAGGCATGAACAAACACGCAGGTACACATAGGCATGAACAAACACGCATACACACATAGGCATGAACAAACACACAGACACGCGCAGACACACATAGGCATGAACAAACACGCAGACACGCGCAGACACACATAGGCATGAACAAACACGCAGACACACGTAGGCATGAACATACACACAGACACCTATAGGCATGAACAAACATGCAGACACACATAGGCATGAACAAACGCTCAGACACACATAGGCATGAACAAACACGCAGACACGCGCAGACACACATAGGCATGAACAAACATGCAGACACACATAGGCATGAACAAACATGCAGACACACATAGGCATGAACAAACACGCAGGCACACATAGGCATGAACAAACACGCAGACACACATAGGCATAAACAAACACGTAGACACACATAGGCATGAACAAACATGCAGATACACGTGGGCATGAACAAACACGCAGACACACAGGCATGAACAAACACGCAGACACACATAGGCATGAACAAACACGCAGGCACACGTAGGCATGAACAAACATGCAGGCACACAAAGGCATGAACAAACACGCAGGCACACATAGGGATGAACAAACACGCAGACACACATAGGAATGAACAAACACGCAGACACGCACAGACACACATCGGCATAAACAAACACGCAGACACACATAGGCATGAGCAAACACGCAGACACATATAGGCATGAACAAACATGCAGACACAGAGAGGCATGAACAAACGCTCAGACACACATAGGCATGAACAAACACGCAGACACGCGCAGACACACATAGGCATGAACAAACACGTAGACACACATAGGCATGAACAAACATGCAGACACACATAGGCATGAACAAACATGCAGACACACATAGGCATAAACAAACACATAGACACACAAAGGCATGAACAAACATGCAGACACACATAGGCATGAACAAACACGCAGACACACAGGCATGAACAAACATGTAGACACACATAGGCATGAACAAACACGCAGACACACAGGCATGAACAAACACGCAGACACACATAGGCATGAACAAACATGCAGACACACATAGGCATGAACAAACACGCAGACACGAGCAAACACACATAAGCATGAACAAACACACAGACACACATAGGCATGAACAAACACGCAGACACGCACAGACACACTTAGGCATAAACAAACACGCAGGCACACATAGGCATGAACAAACACACAGACACACATAGGCATGAACAAACATGCAAACATGCGCAGACACACATTGGCATGAACAAACACGCAGACACACATAGGCATGAACAAACACGCAGACAACATAGGCATGAACAAACACGCAGACACACATAGGCATGAACAAACACGCAGACACACATAGGCATGAACAAACGCGCAGACACACATAGGCATGAACAAACACACAGACACACATAGGCATGAACAACCACGCAGACACACATAGGCATGAACAAACATGCAGACACACATAGGCATGAACAAACATGCAGACACACATAGGCATGAACAAACACGCAGGCACAAATAGGCATGAACAAACATGCAGGCACACATAGGCAAGAACAAACACGCAGACACACATAGGCATGAACAAACACGCAGGTACACATAGGCATGAACAAACACGCAGACACACATAGGCATGAACAAACACACAGACACGCGCAGACACACATAGGCATGAACAAACACGCAGACACGCGCAGACACACATAGGCATGAACAAACACGCAGACACACGTAGGCATGAACATACACACAGACACCTATAGGCATGAACAAACATGCAGACACACATAGGCATGAACAAACGCTCAGACACACATAGGCATGAACAAACACGCAGACACGCGCAGACACACATAGGCATGAACAAACATGCAGACACACATAGGCATGAACAAACATGCAGACACACATAGGCATGAACAAACATGCAGATACACGTGGGCATGAACAAACACGCAGACACACATAGGCATAAACAAACACGTAGACACACATAGGCATGAACAAACATGCAGATACACGTGGGCATGAACAAACACGCAGACACACAGGCATGAACAAACACGCAGACACACATAGGCATGAACAAACACGCAGACACACATAGGCATGAACAAACATGCAGACACACATAGGCATGAACAAACACGCAGACATGTGCAGACACACATAGGCATGAACAAACACACAGACACACATAGGCATGAACAAACACGCAGACATGCGCAGACTAACATAGGCATGAACAAACACGCAGACACACATAGGCATGAACAAACACTTAGACACACATAGGCATGAACAAACACGCAGACACACATAGGCATGAACAAACACGTAGACACACATAGGCATGAACAAACACGCAGACACGCGCAGACACACATAGGCATCAACAAACATGCAGACACACATAGGCATAAACAAACATGCAGACAAGCATAGGCATGAACAAACACGCAGACACACATAGGCATAAACAAACATGCAGACACACATAGGCATGAACAAACACGCAGAAACGCGCAGACACACATAGGCATGAACAAACACGCAGACACGTGCAGACACACATAGGCATCAACAAACACGCAGACACGCGCAGACACACATAGGCATGAACAAACACGCAGAAACGCGCAGACACACATAGGCATGAACAAACACGCAGACACGTGCAGACACACATAGGCATCAACAAACACGCAGACACACATAGGCATGAACAAACACGCAGACACGCGCAGACACACATAGGCATGAACAAACACGCAGAAAGGCACAGACACACATAGGCATGAACAAACACGCAGACACACATAGGCATGAACAAACACGCAGACACGTGCAGACACACATAGGCATCAACAAACACGCAGACACGCATAGGCATGAACAAACACGCAGACACGTGCAGACACACATAGGCATCAACAAACACGCAGACACACATAGGCATGAATAAACACGCAGACACGCGCAGACACACATAGGCATGAACAAACACGCAGACACACATAGGCATGAACAAACACGCAGACACACATAGGCATGAACAAACACGTAGACACACATAGGCATGAACAAACACGCAGACACACATAGGCATGAACAAACACGCAGACACACATAGGCATGAACAAACACGTAGACACACATAGGCATGAACAAACACGCAGGCACACGTAGGCATGAACAAACACGTAGACACACATAGGCAGGAACAAACACGCAGACACACATAGGCATGAACAAACACGCAGACACACATAGGCATGAACAAACACGCAGGCACACGTAGGCATGAACAAACATGCAGGCACACAAAGGCATGAACAAACACGCAGGCACACATAGGGATGAACAAACACGCAGACACACATAGGAATGAACAAACACGCAGACATGCACAGACACACATCGGCATAAACAAACACGCAGACACACATAGGCATGAGCAAACACGCAGACACATATAGGCATGAACAAACATGCAGACACACAGAGGCATGAACAAACGCTCAGACACACATAGGCATGAACAAACCCGCGGACACACATAGGCATGAACAAACACGCAGACACACGCAGACACACATAGGCATGAACAAACACGTAGACACACATAGGCATGAACAAACATGCAGACACACATAGGCATGAACAAACATGCAGACACACATAGGCATAAACAAACACATAGACACACAAAGGCATGAACAAACATGCAGACACACATAGGCATGAACAAACACGCAGACACACAGGCATGAACAAACATGCAGACACGCATAGGCATAAACAAACACATAGACACACAAAGGCATGAACAAACATGCAGACACACATAGGCATGAACAAACACGCAGACACACAGGCATGAACAAACACGCAGACACACATAGGCATGAACAAACATGCAGACACACATAGGCATGAACAAACACGCAGACACGCGCAAACACACATAAGCATGAACAAACACACAGACACATATAGGCATGAACAAACACGCAGACACGCACAGACACACATAGGCATAAACAAACACGCAGGCACACATAGGCATGAACAAACACACAGACACACATATGCATGAACAAACATGCAAACATGCGCAGACACACATAGGCATGAACAAACACGCAGACGCACATAGGCATGAACAAACACGCAGACACACATAGGCATGAACAAACACGCAGACACACATAGGCATGAACAAACACGCAGACACACATAGGCATGAACAAACGCGCAGACACACATAGGCATGAACAAACACACAGACACACATAGGCATGAACAACCACGCAGACACACATAGGCATGAACAAACATGCAGACACACATAGGCATGAACAAACATGCAGACACACATAGGCATGAACAAACACGCAGGCACAAATAGGCATGAACAACCACGCAGACACACATAGGCATGAACAAACATGCAGACACACATAGGCATGAACAAACATGCAGACACACATAGGCATGAACAAACATGCAGACACACATAGGCATGAACAAACACGTAGACACACATAGGCATGAACAACCACGCAGACACACATAGGCATGAACAAACATGCAGACACACATAGGCATGAACAAACATGCAGACACACATAGGCATGAACAAACATGCAGACACACATAGGCATGAACAAACATGCAGACACACATAGGCATGAACAAACACTTAGACACACATAGGCATGAACAAACACGCAGACACACATAGGCATGAACAAACACGTAGACACACATAGGCATGAACAAACACGCAGACACGCGCAGACAGACATAGGCATCAACAAACATGCAGACACACATAGGCATAAACAAACATGCAGACAAGCATAGGCATGAACAAACACGCAGACACACATAGGCATAAACAAACATGCAGACACACATAGGCATGAACAAACACGCAGAAACGCGCAGACACACATAGGCATGAACAAACACGCAGACACGTGCAGACACACATAGGCATCAACAAACACGCAGACACGCGCAGACACACATAGGCATGAACAAACACGCAGAAACGCGCAGACACACATAGGCATGAACAAACACGCAGACACACATAGGCATGAACAAACACGCAGACACGTGCAGACACACATAGGCATCAACAAACACGCAGACACGCATAGGCATGAACAAACACGCAGACACGTGCAGACACACATAGGCATCAACAAACACGCAGACACACATAGGCATGAATAAACACGCAGACACGCGCAGACACACATAGGCATGAACAAACACGCAGACACACATAGGCATGAACAAACACGCAGACACACATAGGCATGAACAAACACGGAGACACACATAGGTATGAACAAACACGCAGACACACATAGGCATGAACAAAGACGTAGACACACATAGGCATGAACAAACATGCAGACACACATAGGCATGAACAAACACGCAGACACACATAGGCATGAACAAACACGCAGGCACACGTAGGCATGAACAAACATGCAGGCACACAAAGGCATGAACAAACACGCAGGCACACATAGGCATGAACAAACACGCAGACACACATAGGCATGAACAAACACACAGACACGCGCAGACACACATAGGCATGAACAAACACGCAGACACGCGCAGACACACATAGGCATGAACAAACACGCAGACACACGTAGGCATGAACAAACACACAGGCACCTATAGGCATGAACAAACATGCAGACACACATAGGCATGAACAAACGCTCAGACACACATAGGCATGAACAAACAAGCAGACACGTGCAGACACACATAGGCATGAACAAACATGCAGACACACATAGGCATGAACAAACATGCAGACACACATAGGCATGAACAAACATGCAGATACACGTAGGCATGAACAAACACGCAGACACACATAGGCATAAACAAACACGTAGACACACATAGGCATGAACAAACATGCAGATACACGTGGGCATGAACAAACACGCAGACACACAGGCATGAACAAACACGCAGAGACACATAGGCATGAACAAACACGCAGATATGCGCAGACACACATAGGCATGAACAAACATGCAGACACACATAGGCATGAACAAACACGTAGACATGCGCAGACACACATAGGCATGAACAAACACACAGACACACATAGGCATGAACAAACACGCAGACATGCGCAGACACACATAGGCATGAACAAACACGCAGACACACATAGGCATGAACAAACACTTAGACACACATAGGCATGAACAAACACGTAGGCACACATAGGCATGAACAAACACACAGACACACATAGGCATGAACAAACATGCAAACATGCGCAGACACACATAGGCATGAACAAACACGCAGACACACATAGGCATGAACAAACACGCAGACACACATAGGCATGAACAAACACGCAGACACACATAGGCATGAACAAACATGCAGACACACATAGGCATGAACAAACACGCAGACACACATAGGCATGAACAAACACACAGACACACATAGGCATGAACAACCACGCAGACACACATAGGCATGAACAAACATGCAGAAACACATAGGCATGAACAAACATGCAGACACACATAGGCATGAACAAACACGCAGGCACAAATAGGCATGAACAAACATGCAGGCACACATAGGCAAGAACAAACACGCAGACACACATAGGCATGAACAAACACGCAGGCACACATAGGCATGAACAAACACGCAGACACACATAGGCATGAACAAACACACAGACACGCGCAGACACACATAGGCATGAACAAACACGCAGACACGCGCTGACACACATAGGCATGAACAAACACGCAGACACACGTAGGCATGAACAAACACACAGACACCTATAGGCATGAACAAACATGCAGACACACATAGGCATGAACAAACGCTCAGACACACATAGGCATGAACAAACACGCAGACACGCGCAGACACACATAGGCATGAACAAACATGCAGACACACATAGGCATGAACAAACATGCAGACACACATAGGCATGAACAAACATGCAGATACACGTAGGCATGAACAAACACGCAGACACACATAGGCATAAACAAACACGTAGACACACATAGGCATGAACAAACATGCAGATACACGTGGGCATGAACAAACACGCAGACACACAGGCATGAACAAACACGCAGACACACATAGGCATGAACAAACATGCAGACACACATAGGCATGAACAAACACGCAGACACGCGCAGACACACATAGGCATGAACAAACACGCAGAAACGCACAGACACACATAGGCATGAACAAACACGCAGACACACATAGGCATGAACAAACACGCAGACACGTGCAGACACACATAGGCATCAACAAACACGCAGACACGCATAGGCATGAACAAACACGCAGACACGTGCAGACACACATAGGCATCAACAAACACGCAGACACACATAGGCATGAATAAACACGCAGACACGCGCAGACACACATAGGCATGAACAAACACGCAGACACACATAGGCATGAACAAACACGCAGACACACATAGGCATGAACAAACACGCAGACACACATAGGCATGAACAAACACGTAGACACACATAGGCATGAACAAACACGCAGGCACACGTAGGCATGAACAAACACGTAGACACACATAGGCAGGAACAAACACACAGACACACATAGGCATGAACAAACACGCAGACACACATAGGCATGAACAAACACGCAGGCACACGTAGGCATGAACAAACATGCAGGCACACAAAGGCATGAACAAACACGCAGGCACACATAGGGATGAACAAACACGCAGACACACATAGGAATGAACAAACACGCAGACACGCACAGACACACATCGGCATAAACAAACACGCAGACACACATAGGCATGAGCAAACACGCAGACACATATAGGCATGAACAAACATGCAGACACACAGAGGCATGAACAAACGCTCAGACACACATAGGCATGAACAAACCCGCAGACACACATAGGCATGAACAAACACGCAGACACGCGCAGACACACATAGGCATGAACAAACACGTAGACACACATAGGCATGAACAAACATGCAGACACACATAGGCATGAACAAACATGCAGACACACATAGGCATAAACAAACACATAGACACACAAAGGCATGAACAAACATGCAGACACACATAGGCATGAACAAACACGCAGACACACAGGCATGAACAAACATGCAGACACACATAGGCATAAACAAACACATAGACACACAAAGGCATGAACAAACATGCAGACACACATAGGCATGAACAAACACGCAGACACACAGGCATGAACAAACACGCAGACACACATAGGCATGAACAAACATGCAGACACACATAGGCATGAACAAACACGCAGACACGCGCAAACACACATAAGCATGAACAAACACACAGACACATATAGGCATGAACAAACACGCAGACACGCACAGACACACATAGGCATAAACAAACACGCAGGCACACATAGGCATGAACAAACACACAGACACACATAGGCATGAACAAACATGCAAACATGCGCAGACACACATAGGCATGAACAAACACGCAGACGCACATAGGCATGAACAAACACGCAGACACACATAGGCATGAACAAACACGCAGACACACATAGGCATGAACAAACACACAGACACACATAGGCATGAACAACCACGCAGACACACATAGGCATGAACAAACATGCAGACACACATAGGCATGAACAAACATGCAGACACACATAGGCATGAACAAACACGCAGGCACAAATAGGCATGAACAAACATGCAGGCACACATAGGCAAGAACAAACACGCAGACACACATAGGCATGAACAAACACGCAGGTACACATAGGCATGAACAAACACGCAGACACACATAGGCATGAACAAACACACAGACACGCGCAGACACACATAGGCATGAACAAACACGCAGACACGCGCAGACACACATAGGCATGAACAAACACGCAGACACACGTAGGCATGAACATACACACAGACACCTATAGGCATGAACAAACATGCAGACACACATAGGCATGAACAAACGCTCAGACACACATAGGCATGAACAAACACGCAGACACGCGCAGACACACATAGCCATGAACAAACATGCAGACACACATAGGCATGAACAAACATGCAGACACACATAGGCATGAACAAACATGCAGATACACGTAGGCATGAACAAACACGCAGACACACATAGGCATAAACAAACACGTAGACACACATAGGCATGAACAAACATGCAGATACACGTGGGCATGAACAAACACGCAGACACACAGGCATGAACAAACACGCAGACACACATAGGCATGAACAAACACGCAGACACACATAGGCATGAACAAACATGCAGACACACATAGGCATGAACAAACACGCAGACATGCGCAGACACACATAGGCATGAACAAACACGCAGACACACATAGGCATGAACAAACACTTAGACACACATAGGCATGAACAAACACGCAGACACACATAGGCATGAACAAACACGTAGACACACATAGGCATGAACAAACACGCAGACACGCGCAGACACACATAGGCATCAACAAACATGCAGACACACATAGGCATAAGCAAACATGCAGACAAGCATAGGCATGAACAAACACGCAGACACACATAGGCATAAACAAACATGCAGACACACATAGGCATGAACAAACACGCAGAAACGCGCAGACACACATAGGCATGAACAAACACGCAGACACGTGCAGACACACATAGGCATCAACAAACACGCAGACACGCGCAGACACACATAGGCATGAACAAACACGCAGAAACGCGCAGACACACATAGGCATGAACAAACACGCAGACACACATAGGCATGAACAAACACGCAGACACGTGCAGACACACATAGGCATCAACAAACACGCAGACACGCATAGGCATGAACAAACACGCAGACACGTGCAGACACACATAGGCATCAACAAACACGCAGACACACATAGGCATGAATAAACACGCAGACACGCGCAGACACACATAGGCATGAACAAACACGCAGACACACATAGGCATGAACAAACACGCAGACACACATAGGCATGAACAAACACGGAGACACACATAGGTATGAACAAACACGCAGACACACATAGGCATGAACAAAGACGTAGACACACATAGGCATGAACAAACATGCAGACACACATAGGCATGAACAAACACGCAGACACACATAGGCATGAACAAACACGCAGGCACACGTAGGCATGAACAAACATGCAGGCACACAAAGGCATGAACAAACACGCAGGCACACATAGGCATGAACAAACACGCAGACACACATAGGCATGAACAAACACACAGACACGCACAGACACACATAGGCATGAACAAACACGCAGACACGCACAGACACACATAGGCATGAACAAACACGCAGACACACGTAGGCATGAACAAACACACAGGCACCTATAGGCATGAACAAACATGCAGACACACATAGGCATGAACAAACGCTCAGACACACATAGGCATGAACAAACAAGCAGACACGTGCAGACACACATAGGCATGAACAAACATGCAGACACACATAGGCATGAACAAACATGCAGACACACATAGGCATGAACAAACATGCAGATACACGTAGGCATGAACAAACACGCAGACACACATAGGCATAAACAAACACGTAGACACACATAGGCATGAACAAACATGCAGATACACGTGGGCATGAACAAACACGCAGACACACAGGCATGAACAAACACGCAGACACACATAGGCATGAACAAACACGCAGATATGCGCAGACACACATAGGCATGAACAAACATGCAGACACACATAGGCATGAACAAACACGTAGACATGCGCAGACACACATAGGCATGAACAAACACACAGACACACATAGGCATGAACAAACACGCAGACATGCGCAGACACACATAGGCATGAACAAACACGCAGACACACATAGGCATGAACAAACACTTAGACACACATAGGCATGAACAAACACGCAGGCACACATAGGCATGAACAAACACACAGACACACATAGGCATGAACAAACATGCAAACATGCGCAGACACACATGGGCATGAACAAACACGCAGACACACATAGGCATGAACAAACACGCAGACACACATAGGCATGAACAAACACGCAGACACACATAGGCATGAACAAACATGCAGACACACATAGGCATGAACAAACACGCAGACACACATAGGCATGAACAAACACACAGACACACATAGGCATGAACAACCACGCCGACACACATAGGCATGAACAAACATGCAGACACACATAGGCATGAACAAACACGCAGACACACATAGGCATGAACAAACATGCAGACACACATAGGCATGAACAAACACGCAGGCACACATAGGCATGAACAAACACGCAGACACACATAGGCATGAACAAACACACAGACACGCGCAGAAACACATAGGCATGAACAAACACGCAGACACGCGCTGACACACATAGGCATGAACAAACACGCAGACACACGTAGGCATGAACAAACACACAGACACCTATAGGCATGAACAAACATGCAGACACACATAGGCATGAACAAACGCTCAGACACACATAGGCATGAACAAACACGCAGACACGCGCAGACACACATAGGCATGAACAAACATGCAGACACACATAGGCATGAACAAACATGCAGACACACATAGGCATGAACAAACATGCAGATACACGTAGGCATGAACAAACACGCAGACACACATAGGCATAAACAAACACGTAGACACACATAGGCATGAACAAACATGCAGATACACGTGGGCATGAACAAACACGCAGACACACAGGCATGAACAAACACGCAGACACACATAGGCATGAACAAACACGCAGACACACATAGGCATGAACAAACATGCAGACACACATAGGCATGAACAAACACGCAGACATGTGCAGACACACATAGGCATGAACAAACACACAGACACACATAGGCATGAACAAACACGCAGACATGCGCAGACACACATAGGCATGAACAAACACGCAGACACACATAGGCATGAACAAACACTTAGAAACACATAGGCATGAACAAACACGCAGACACACATAGGCATGAACAAACACGTAGACACACATAGGCATGAACAAACACGCAGACACGCGCAGACACACATAGGCATCAACAAACATGCAGACACACATAGGCATAAACAAACATGCAGACAAGCATAGGCATGAACAAACACGCAGACACACATAGGCATAAACAAACATGCAGACACACATAGGCATGAACAAACACGCAGAAACGCGCAGACACACATAGGCATGAACAAACACGCAGACACGTGCAGACACACATAGGCATCAACAAACACGCAGACACGCGCAGACACACATAGGCATGAACAAACAGGCAGAAACGCGCAGACACACATAGGCATGAACAAACACGCAGACACGTGCAGACACACATAGGCATCAACAAACACGCAGACACGCATACGCATGAACAAACACGCAGACACGTGCAGACACACATAGGCATCAACAAACACGCAGACACACATAGGCATGAATAAACACGCAGACACGCGCAGACACACATAGGCATGAACAAACACGCAGACACACATAGGCATGAACAAACACGCAGACACACATAGGCATGAACAAACACGGAGACACACATAGGTATGAACAAACACGCAGGCACACATAGGCATGAACAAACACGCAGACACACATAGGCATGAACAAACATGCAGACACACATAGGCATGAACAAACACGCAGGCACACGTAGGCATGAACAAACACGTAGACACACATAGGCATGAACAAACACGCAGACACACATAGGCATGAACAAACACGCAGACACACATAGGCATGAACAAACACGCAGGCACACGTAGGCATGAACAAACATGCAGGCACACAAAGGCATGAACAACCACGCAGGCACACATAGGCATGAACAAACACGCAGACACACATAGGCATGAACAAACACACAGACACGCGCAGACACACATAGGCATGAACAAACACGCAGACACGCGCAGACACACATAGGCATGAACAAACACGCAGACACACGTAGGCATGAACAAACACACAGACACCTATAGGCATGAACAAACATGCAGACACACATAGGCATGAACAAACGCTCAGACACACATAGGCATGAACAAACACGCAGACACGCGCAGACACACATAGGCATGAACAAACATGCAGACACACATAGGCATGAACAAACATGCAGACACACATAGGCATGAACAAACATGCAGATACACGTAGGCATGAACAAACACGCAGACACACATAGGCATAAACAAACACTTAGACACACATAGGCATGAACAAACATGCAGATACACGTGGGCATGAACAAACACGCAGACACACAGGCATGAACAAACACGCAGACACACATAGGCATGAACAAACACGCAGACATGCGCAGACACACATAGGCATGAACAAACATGCAGACACACAGAGGCATGAACAAACACGTAGACATGCGCAGACACACATAGGCATGAACAAACACACAGACACACATAGGCATGAACAAACACGCAGACATGCGCAGACACACATAGGCATGAACAAACACGCAGACACACATAGGCATGAACAAACACTTAGACACACATAGGCATGAACAAACACGCAGACACACATAGGCATGAACAAACACGTATACACACATAGGCATGAACAAACACGCAGACACGCGCAGGCACACATAGGCATCAACAAACATGCACACACACATAGGCATAAACAAACATGCAGACACGCATAGGCATGAACAAACACGCAGACACACATAGGCATAAACAAACATGCAGACACACATAGGCATGAACAAACACGCAGAAACGCGCAGACACACATAGGCATGAACAAACACGCAGACACGTGCAGACACACATAGGCATCAACAAACACGCAGACACGCGCAGACACACATAGGCATGAACAAACACGCAGAAACGCGCAGACACACATAGGCATGAACAAACACGCAGACACACATAGGCATGAACAAACACGCAGACACGTGCAGACACACATAGGCATCAACAAACACGCAGACACGCATAGGCATGAACAAACACGCAGACACGTGCAGACACACATAGGCATCAACAAACACGCAGACACACATAGGCATGAATAAAGACGCAGGCACGCGCAGACACACATAGGCATGAACAAACACGCAGACACACATAGGCATGAACAAACAAGCAGACACAC
This sequence comes from Carcharodon carcharias, assembly GCF_017639515.1. Classification (NCBI taxonomy): domain Eukaryota; kingdom Metazoa; phylum Chordata; class Chondrichthyes; order Lamniformes; family Lamnidae; genus Carcharodon; species Carcharodon carcharias. The sequence goes on from NC_054479.1 coordinate 3,942,329, forward strand.
ATAGGCATGAACAAACACGGAGACACACATAGGTATGAACAAACACGCAGGCACACATAGGCATGAACAAACACGTAGACACACATAGGCATGAACAAACATGCAGACACACATAGGCATGAACAAACACGCAGGCACACGTAGGCATGAACAAACACGTAGACACACATAGGCATGAACAAACACGCAGACACACATAGGCATGAACAAACACGCAGACACACATAGGCATGAACAAACACGCAGGCACACGTAGGCATGAACAAACATGCAGGCACACAAAGGCATGAACAAACACGCAGGCACACATAGGGATGAACAAACACGCAGACACACATAGGAATGAACAAACACGCAGACACGCACAGACACACATCGGCATAAACAAACACGCAGACACGCGCAGACACACATAGGCATAAACAAACACGCAGACACACATAGGCATGAGCAAACACGCAGACAAATATAGGCATGAACAAACATGCAGACACACAGAGGCATGAACAAACGCTCAGACACACATAGGCATGAACAAACCCGCAGACACACATAGGCATGAACAAACACGCAGACACGCGCAGACACACATAGGCATGAACAAACACGTAGACACACATAGGCATGAACAAACATGCAGACACACATAGGCATGAACAAACATGCAGACACACATAGGCATAAACAAACACATAGACACACATAGGCATGAACAAACATGCAGACACACATAGGCATGAACAAACACGCAGACACATAGGCATGAACAAACACGTAGACACACATAGGCATGAACAAACACGCAGACACACAGGTATGAACAAACATGCAGACACACATAGGCATGAACAAACATGCAGACACACATAGGCATGAACAAACACGCAGACACGCGCAAACACACATAAGCATGAACAAACACACAGACACACGTAGGCATGAACAAACACGCAGACACGCACAGACACACATAGGCATAAACAAACACGCAGGCACACATAGGCATGAACAAACACACAGACACACATAGGCATAACAAATATGCAAACATGCGCAGACACACATTGGCATGAACAAACACGCAGACACACATAGGCATGAACAAACACGCAGACACACATAGGCATGAACAAACACGCAGACACACATAGGCATGAACAAACACGCAGACACACATAGGCATGAACAAACACACAGACACACATAGGCATGAACAAACACGCAGACACACATAGGCATGAACAAACACGCAGACACACATAGGTATGAACAAACACGCAGGCACACATAGGCATGAACAAACACGTAGACACACATAGGCATGAACAAACATGCAGACACACATAGGCATGAATAAACACGCAGACACGCGCAGACACACATAGGCATGAACAAACACGCAGACACACATAGGCATGAACAAACACGCAGACACACATAGGCATGAACAAACACGGAGACACACATAGGTATGAACAAACACGCAGGCACACATAGGCATGAACAAACACGTAGACACACATAGGCATGAACAAACATGCAGACACACATAGGCATGAACAAACACGCAGGCACACGTAGGCATGAACAAACACGTAGACACACATAGGCATGAACAAACACGCAGACACACATAGGCATGAACAAACACGCAGACACACATAGGCATGAACAAACACGCAGGCACACGTAGGCATGAACAAACATGCAGGCACACAAAGGCATGAACAAACACGCAGGCACACATAGGGATGAACAAACACGCAGACACACATAGGAATGATCAAACACGCAGACACGCACAGACACACATCGGCATAAACAAACACGCAGACACGCGCAGACACACATAGGCATAAACAAACACGCATACACACATAGGCATGAGCAAACACGCAGACACACATAGGCATGAACAAACACGCAGACACATATAGGCATGAACAAACATGCAGACACACAGAGGCATGAACAAACGCTCAAACACACATAGGCATGAACAAACCCGCAGACACACATAGGCATGATCAAACACGCAGATACGCGCAGACACACATAGGCATGAACAAACACGTAGACACACATAGGCATGAACAAACATGCAGACACACATAGGCATGAACAAACATGCAGACACACATAGGCATAAACAAACACATAGACACACATAGGCATGAACAAACACGCAGATACGCGCAGACACACATAGGCATGAACAAACACGTAGACACACATAGACATGAACAAACATGCAGACACACATAGGCATGAACAAACACGCAGACACGCGCAAACACACATAAGCATGAACAAACACACAGACACACGTAGGCATGAACAAACACGCAGACACGCACAGACACACATAGGCATAAACAAACACGCAGGCACACATAGGCATGAACAAACACACAGACACACATAGGCATGAACAAACATGCAAACATGCGCAGACACACATTGGCATGAACAAACACGCAGACACACATAGGCATGAACAAACACGCAGACACACATAGGCATGAACAAACACGCAGACACACATAGGCATGAACAAACGCTCAGACACACATAGGCATGAACAAACATGCAGACACGCACAGACACACATAGGCATGAACAAACACGCAGACACGCGCAGACACACATAGGCATGAACAAACATGCAGATACGCGCAGACACACATAAGCATGAACAAACACACAGACACACATAGGCATGAACAAACACGCAGGCACACATAGGCATGAACAAACATGCAGACACTCATAGGCATGAACAAACATGCAGGCACACATAGGCATGAACAAACAGCCAGGCACACATAGGCATGAACAAACATGCAGGCACACATAGGCATGGACAAACGCGCAGACACACATAGGCATGAACAACCACGCAGATACGCGCAGACACACATAGGCATGAACAAACACGCAGATACGCGCAGTCACACATAGGCATGAACAAACTTGCAGACACACATAGGCATGAAAAACACGCAGACACGCGCAGACACACACAGGCATGAACAAACACGCAAGCACAAGTGAACAAGTGAAAACAAGCAGACATAGCCAGGCATGAGCAGACACAGGTGTATGTGCGAACACATTCACATAGACACACACAGATGCACAGACAAAGACACACATAAGGAAAGCGAATGAACTGTAAATTCAATTATGTTGTGCAATATTTATATATATATATTTATATTTATGTATTTATAATTATATTTATATATTTATATTTACATATATTTATATATTTATATATATATATTTATATTTATATATATTTATATTTATATATAAATATTTATATTTATATATTTATAATTATATTTATATATTTATATTTACATATATTTATATATGTATATTTATATTTATATACTTATATATTTGTGTGATAAAGTTAAAATGGTTTCAGTTTCATTCAGGTTGCTTGTGAGCCTTGGTGCCTGTGGGTCTGGATAGACTCCCTAATAAAAGGTCAAGCCTTTTGCGTTTGTTTGTATATGTACATTTTCTAATGAGGTTTTTCACTCCCGAAGTTAAGGAAATGGGTTAAAAAATTATTGATCCTGGACTAAAATAACCACAAAGTAGAAAAACTCTACCTGTTGCCTAGCGACAGTGGTCATCTGACACATTCACAGAGAAAAGACAGAAAAGAGAGCTGAGTATGTGTCAGAGAGAGAGGACAGGAATTTTAAGCTCTCTGTGAAATAAGCCTACAGGGCTGTTGGGACAGTGGCTAACTGAATAACGAGCTATAGGACTCAGTGAAGGGATCAGTTTAGCAGAGGTGCTACTAGAAGACTGAGTTTAGGGAATTCATTTGTTTGCTCTGCAGTTGAAAAGCAGGGTTTAGAATGCAGTTTTTTGGGGGTCTCGGGAGACACATGAGTTGGGTGAGAAGCACCAAGTGAATGTCCAGGAATTCACAGGAAGAAAACTGTTTGCAGCTCTGCCAGTCTCAAACAAGAAGCCTTTGTGTCAAGTTGTGGTAACTGTGCACTGGTTTATGCGTCTGTTAAGATATAGCTGGGATAAAGAAATAGTTGGGATTTCATTCATCGTCTTGTGTTTGTATTGAGGTATTTCCGACCTTTTTGTCTGGTTAGTATTGTTAATTTTTCTTGTTTGATAAATATTTTATTCTTTGTGTTAAAAGTTCATCAGCAGACTCCTGTGAATTTGTTCAGTAACTTTCCTCCATGGTTTCTTAAAAAAAATGTTAGGATCTATCAAGCCAGGTTCTACTCTGGGATCTGACTTGTCCAGTATTAACATCAGCTGGGGTTGTAACATTTGTGTGTGTTTTTACCTCTTATACCCCTTCTGTTCTGTTTCTTTGTAAACACTGCTCTGTTCAGTTCTGGTTAAGGATCCCCACTTTAAACATGTTATGACACAGCAGTTGGTAAAGGCTGAGTTGTTCAAATCCCAGAGGGAAACTTCAGCAACTGTCATAACCTATATTTTCAATTTGTGTGTTTGAGATGCAGCTCTGAATTCAGGAATAAGACCACCGAGCCTCAAGAGGTTTTTATATATTCAACTAAATTAAACATTTATTAATTTAACAACAAATTAAACACATACACAACTACAAATTACTACCATAATAACTTTTAAACAAATCCCCAAATGAATCACTCCCAGGTAAATCTTCACCAAGGCAACAATAACCCATAGACTTTAAACAGACATCAGGCAAAGTACATTTGACCTTACGAATTCAAAATGAGGTTCCTTTCAATTTGGTTCCTTTTTCAGATAGTTACAGGGCTGACTGGCTGGTTAGATGTTAAATGCCTCTGACTCACACACAAACTCCTTTTGGTTTATATGTAGCTTACCTGTTGACTGTACGTTTTCCATTGTTTTACTAGGCTTTTTAAAATATTATCTCTCCTAACAATAATCCTTTCATTCCACCAATTTTATTAGTAATATAAACACATTGCTTGGTATCTCCCAGCTCAATGCAAGATTTTACCCATTCTTTTGAATGGTTTATTCAACAAATGCAACTGTACCCTTTACCTTCCAACTTATGTTTATCTAATTAACATCTCATACTACTATATATCATACTCTACATTAAGCATTCAGTCTAGCTAGCTTTAATCCAATCAAGCCGCACACAGACACAGACCCTACTACAATTCCAATGTAAAAATAATTTCCAATAGCATTATAGACATTAATCACTTCATGATAAACATTAACTCACCAGTTCTCTCTCTACAGATGCTGCCGGATCTGCTGAATGTTTTTAAAGATTTCTGCTTCCATTTCAGGTTTCCAGCAGCTGAGATAGTTTGCTCCCTGTTCAGTTCTGAATCTGATTTTGTTCAGATCTGTCAGAACATTGTCCAGTTATTGTCCTGTGTTAATGCAGAACTGATGTAATTTTGAAGGGGGCGCAGGAGCAGAAAGATCTGGCTGTATATGTGCACAGATCATTGAAGGTGACAGGACAAGTGGAGAGAGCAGTTAATAAAGCGTATAGTATCCTGGGCTTTATTAATAGGGGCATAGAGTACAAGAGCAGGGAGGTTATGCTGAATTTATGTAAGACATTTGTTAGACCTCAGCTGAAATATTGTGTACAGTTCTGGGCATCACATTATAGGCAGGATGTGAACACATTGGAGAGAGTGCAGAAGAGGTTTACAAGAATGATTTCAGGGATGAGAAACTTCAGCTATGAAGATAGATTGGAGAGTTTGAGACTGTTCTCCTTGGAGGGAAGAAGGCTATGAGGAGATTTGATAGAGATGTTCAAAATCATGAGGGGGCTGGACAGAGTAGATAGGGAGAAACTGTTCCCCCTTGTAAAAGGATCAAGAATGAGAGGGCACAGATTTAAAGTGATTTGCAAAAGAAGCTAGTGTGACATGAGAAAAAACTTTTTCACACAGCAAGTGGTTTGGGTCTGGAATGCAATAACTGGAAATGTGGTGGAGGCAGGTTCAATCGAGGCATTCAAGAGGGCATTAGATGATTACTTGAATAGGAACAATGTGCAGGTGTACGAGGAAAAGGCAGAGCAATGGCACTAGGTCATAATGGTCATTTGGAGAGACACGATGTGATTCTGTGATGCAGCATCTCAACTCATTCAGATCGTATTGACTTCATACTGTGTTGTTTTGTTATAAACGGACATTCAAACAGCAGCTGATGAAAATTTCAAATACACCAATTAAATTATAAACTAAATTATACTTAAATCTCATAGCTAAACCTTAGGACTGCTCACTCAATGTTGTAATGTTGAAATTAAGAGAAGGCAGTGGTGTAGTACCCCACTAGTCACAGTCTGCCAATGTGAGAATGACCCGTTTATTCCTACTCTGTTTTCTGCCTGTTAGCTAATCCTTAATCCATGCCAGTGTATTATCTCCTATCCCATGTGTTTTTATTTTGCTAATCAACCTCCTGTGGGAGACTTTATCAAAAGCCTTCTGGAAATTCAAGCATACTATGTCCATCAACTCTCCTTTATCTATTTTGTTAGTAACATCCTCAAAAAACTCCAAGTTTGTCAAACATGATTTCCCATTCGTAAATGCCCAATCAGATCATGATTATCCAAGTGTCCATGTATCACATTCTTTATAATAGATTCTAGCATTTTCCCTACTACTGATGTAAGGCTAACAGGTCTGTAGTTCCCTGTTTTCTCCCTCCCTCCTTTCATAAATAGTGGGGTGACATTTACTACCTTCTAATCTTCAGGAATCATTCCAGAATCTATAGAATTTTGGAAAATGATCACCAATGCATCCACTATCTCTATAGCAACCTCTTCCAACATTCTGGGATGCAGAATATCAGGTCCCAAGGACTTATCAACTTTCAGTCCCATTAATTTCTCCAGTACAATCTCCTGACTTATACTAATTTCCTTCGACCCCTCATTTTCCTTAGACCCTTGGATCTCTAAACCTGGGAGATTTCCTGTATCTTCCTCAGTGAAAACAGACACAAAGTAATAATTTAACTTCTCTGCCAATTCTCTATTCCCCATTAACAGCACCAGGTGTACCTAAAAATGAGGTGTCAACCTGCTGAAGCTGCAACACAGGACTACTTGCATGCCAAACAACATAAGCAGCAAGTGATAGACAGAGCTAAGCAATTCTACAACCAATAGATCAGATCTAAGCTCTGCAGTCCTGCCACATCCAGTGGTGAATGGTGATGGACAATTAAACAACTCACTGGAAGAGGAGGCTCCACAAATATCCCCATCCTCAATGATGGAGGAGCCCAGCACATCAGTGCAAAAGATAAGGCTGAACGTTTGCAAGAATCTTCAGCCAGAAGTGCCGAGTGGATGATCCATCTCAGCCTCCCCGGAGGTCCCCAGCATCACAGATGCCAGTCTTCAGCCAATTCAATTCACTCCAACTGATAACAAGAAGTAGCTAAGGGCACGGGGTACTGCAAAAACTATGGGGCCTGACAATATTCCAGGAATAGTACTGAAGACTTGTGCTCCAGAACTTGCCGCGCCCCTAGCCAAGCTGTACCAGCACAGCTACAACACTGGCATCTACCCGGCTGTGTGGAAAATTGCCCAGGTATGTCCTATGTACAAAAAGCAGGACAAATGCAACCCGGCCAATTATCGCCCCATCAGTCTACTCTTGATCATCAGTAAAGTAATGGAAGGGGTCATCAACAGTGCTATCAAGTGTCACTTACTTGGCAAAACCTGCTCAGTTTGGGTTCTGCCAGGGCTACTCAGCTTCTGACCTCATTACAGCCTTGGTTCAAACATGAACAAAAGAGCTGAACTCCTGAGGTGAGGTGAGAGTGACTGGCCGTGACATCAAGGCAGCATTTGACCGAGTGTGGCATCAAGGAGCCCTAGCAAAACTGGAGTCAATGGGAATCAGGGGGAAAACTCTCCGCTGGTTGGAGTCATACCTAGCACAAAGGAAGATGGTTGTGTTTGTTGGAGGTCAATCATCTCAGTTCTAGCAGGAGCTCCTCAATAGTGTCCTCAGTCCAACCATCTTCAGCTGCTGCTTCATCAATGACCTTCCTTCCATCATAAGGTCGGAAGTGGGGATGTTCACTGATGATTGCACAGGGTTCAGATCCATTCACAACTCCTCAGATACTGAAGCAGTCCATGTCCATGAGCAGCAAGACCTGGACAATATCCAGGTTTGGGCTGACAAGTGGCAAGTAACATTCACACCACACAAGTGCCAGGCAATGACCATCTCCAACAAGAGAGAATCAAACTATCTCCCTTTGATGTTCAATGTCATTATCATCGCTGAATCCCCCAATATCAACATCCTGGGGGTTACCATTGATCTGAAACTGAACTGGACTAGCCATATAAATACTATGGCTGTGATAGCAAGTTATAGTTTGGGAATTCTGTGGTGAGTAACTCAGCTCCTGACTCCCCAAAAGCCACAAGTCAGGAGTGTGATGGAATACTCCCCACTTGCCTGGATGAGTGCAGCTCCCACAACACTGAAGAAGCTCAACACCATCCAGGACAAAGCAGCCCACTTAACTTGCACCCCATCCACAAACATTCATTCCCTCCACCACCGGCGCACAGTAGCAGCAGTGTGTATCATCTACAAAGTGCACTGCAGAAATTCACCAAGGCTCCTTCGATAGCGCCTTCCAAACCCACGACCACTACCATCTAGAAAGAGAAGGGCAGCAGATAACCACTACCTGGAAGTTCCCCTCCAAGTCACTCACCAACCTGACTTGGAAATATATCGCCGTTCCTTCACTGTCGCTGGGTCAAAATCCTGGAACTCTCTCCCTAACAGCACTGTGGGTGTACCTACACCACATGGACTGCAGCGGTTCAAGAAGGCAGCTCACCACCACCTCCTCAAGGGGCAATTGGGTATGGACAATAAATGCTGGCCCAGCCAGTGGAGCCCAGATTCTGTAAATAAAATAAATTACAGCAACCAATTTGAACACAGTGTGATCCCACAAACAGCAGGGACCTGATCATGTGTTTCAGGTGGTATTTGAGGTATCGATATTGGCTGTTTGCTAGGGAGAAATCTCCTCTTCGAATAGTGTCATTAGGATTTACATCCATCTGAGAGGGGAGTCGACATCCGTTTACTGTCTCATCTGAAAGACAGCATCTCTGACAGTACAGCACTCCCTCAGTACTGCACTGGGTGTGTCGGCCTGGATTGTATGCTCAAGTCTCTGGAATGTGGCTCAAAGCCACGACCGTCTGTGAGTGCTACAGTCCAGACAGTTATCGCGTCACTCCCTGCTCCCTCCCTCGTTGTCTTCCCCGGGATGCGTCACTAGCATGAGCGCATCCAACTTGTTCCATGTTGTTCTATGACCGGCCAGAGGCCTGAGAGTGTGGATAGGGAGGAGTCACCCTTCCTGGAGAGGTTGCCAGTTGGTGTGAGATTGAGGCCTCAGTGTGGAATCAGCCATTATTGCAATCGCATGTCCTCATTGGTCCTTGGTGCCAGGTGCATGCACAATCGCCAATAGCGTTGTGAGCTGCCCGCTGCTGGTGGAAAAAGTTAAATTCTGAACAAATTAACAACCTGTTTTCAGGCAGAGAAGGAGCTGATTGCCATAGGATTATATGGCACGGAAGGAGGCCATAAGGCCCATCATGTCTGTGCTGGCCCTTTTGATGGCGCGATCCAATGAGTCATACACCCTTCACCCTTGCTGTCCCCTCATAGTCCTGCAAATGTTCAAGTCTTTATCGCATTCTCTTTAGAAATTTACTACTGAATCTGCTTCCACCGCCCCTTCAGGCAGCGCCTTCCAGATCACAACAACTCACTGTGTACAAAAAAACCTCCTCATCTCCCCATGCCCTGGTCCCTTTACCTTTAATCTGTGGCCTCTAGTTACCGACCTGTCTGCCAGTAGAATTATTAACTTCACTAAACTGTCTGCATAATTTTGAACACCTCTATCCAATCTCCCCTTCACACTCTCTGCTCTGAGGAGAACAATCCCAGCTTCTCCAGTGTCTCCACGTTAACTGAATTCCCTCATCCCTGGTTTCAAAGTTTAATTTGTTTGAAATTATTTTCCAGGCCCAAGGGAAGACGTCTCCAGTCTTTCTGATTCAGTGTCCCATGGGGGCGGGGATTGGAATCAATGCTTTGTTTTCCCTGCATAAGGACTTTACATTAAGGCCTGTCACTGTGAACAAACTCAAACCACCTCTTTACACTTGGAGCCGTTTCATTCATAGTTAATGTCTCGCAGACGATATCGGAATAAATCAGGTGGAATTTACTACCGTTTGTGGAGTTGGAAAGGAATATTAAAATAATTGATTTCTTTCTGTTTATAGATTACTCATTAGTCAAAGTTCCAGAAGGCTCGAGTCTGACTAATTACCGCTTCCCATCTCAAGGAATGAGCTTCATCTTGATTCCTGGAGAAGCTTTCCACAGGAAAAGTAAGTCGTTTCCATCAAAATGTTCTGTTAAGTTACTTTCACTGACCATTAGTTCAGTTCCTCAGCTGTCATATTTGTGACTGTGACATGGTTTATCTTTTGGGTGATTTCAACCTTACCGATTCGCTCTCACCTGTTTAGCGCCCATCCTGATTTTAACCCTCTAAGCTGAGCTAAGGCGCATGGATGAGTTGTAGAGGGGGCATTTTCAGAGGGTCCCGGGAGGAAAGGGAAAGGGTTTGGTTGGGGGGGAGGGTTGGTGGTTGTGAGACCCGGAGAAGCTCTGCTGTTTCTCCAGGTCTCACGCAGAAAGTTCCACCTTAAGCAGATATCCCTCCTTCCCGGGGAAAAGGACAGGAAGAGGATGTGGGATTGGAAAAGCCAGTCTAAGATGTGACTTTCCATGTGTTGGAACCTGGAGGCCCAGCTCAACGTCCCCAAGTCCCACCTGGAAAATCGGGGCTTCCCTTTGCCACCCCACCACTTCCGAGATGTTCTGGAAAGTCCTTCTCTGTGACTCATCACCTTGCCAGTGAGCTCAGCCATTGTTCCCAGTTTTTGTCTGTTCCAGGCTGGCAGTTGGCTGGTGACATGGGCATTGGATCCAGGCTTTACAGTCAGCCAGGCCCATGCTATCAGAATCAGGCCCCTCACCTACATAACACCCCACCCACCTCACCCACACTCCCCCCCTCACCCTCAACCCCCTCCTCACCCCCAACCCCCTCCTCACCCCCAACCCCACCCTCACCCCCAACCCCCTCCTCACCCCCAACCCCCTCCTCACCCCCAACCCCCTCCTCACCCACACTCCCCACCCTCACCCACACCCACCCTCACCCCCAACCCCCTCCTCACCCCCAACCCCCTCCTCACCCCCAACCCCCTCCTCACCCCCAACCCCCTCCTCACCCACACCCACCCTCACCCCCAACCCCCTCCTCACCCACACTCCCCACCCTCACCCACACTCCCCACCCTCACCCCCAACCCCCTCCTCACCCCCAACCCCCTCCTCACCCCCAACCCCACCCTCACCCCCAACCCCCTCCTCACCCCCAACCCCCTCCTCACCCCCAACCCCCTCCTCACCCACACCCACCCTCACCCCCAACCCCCTCCTCACCCACACTCCCCCCCTCACCCCCAACCCCCTCCTCACCCCCAACCCCCTCCTCACCCACACCCACCCTCACCCCCAACCCCCTCCTCACCCACACCCACCCTCACCCCCAACCCCCTCCTCACCCCCAACCCCCTCCTCACCCACACTCCCCACCCTCACCCACACCCACCCTCACCCCCAACCCCCTCCTCACCCCCAACCCCCTCCTCACCCACACTCCCCACCCTCACCCACACCCACCCTCACCCCCAACCCCCTCCTCACCCCCCCTCACCCCCAACCCCCTCCTCACCCCCAACCCCCTCCTCACCCACACTCCCCTCCTCACCCCCAACCCCCTCCTCACCCACACTCCCCACCCTCACCCCCAACCCCCTCCTCACCCCCAACCCCCTCCTCACCCCCCCTCACCCCCAACCCCCTCCTCACCCACCCTCACCCCCAACCCCCTCCTCACCCCCAACCCCCTCCTCACCCCCAACCCCCTCCTCACCCACACTCCCCTCCTCACCCCCAACCCCCTCCTCACCCCCAACCCCCTCCTCACCCACACTCCCCTCCTCACCCCCAACCCCCTCCTCACCCACACTCCCCTCCTCACCCCCAACCCCCTCCTCACCCCCCCTCACCCCCAACCCCCTCCTCAGCCCCAACCCACTCCTCACCCCCAACCCCCTCCTCACCCCCAACCCCCTCCTCACCCACCCTCACCCACACTCCCCCCCTCACCCCCAACCCCCTCCTCACCCCCAACCCCCTCCTCACCCCCCCTCACCCCCAACCCCCTCCTCACCCCCAACCCCCTCCTCACCCCCAACCCCCTCCTCACCCCCCCTCACCCCCAACCCCCTCCTCACCCACCCTCACCCCCAACCCCCTCCTCACCCACCCTCACCCCCAACCCCCTCCTCACCCCCAACCCCCTCCTCACCCACACTCCCCTCCTCACCCCCAACCCCCTCCTCACCCCCAACCCCCTCCTCTCCCCCAACCCCCTCCTCAACCCCCCTCACCCCCAACCCCTTCCTCACCCACACTCCCCTCCTCACCCCCAACCCCCTCCTCACCCCCAACCCCCTCCTCACCCACACTCCCCTCCTCACCCCCAACCCCCTCCTCACCCACACTCCCCTCCTCACCCCCAACCCCCTCCTCACCCCCCCTCACCCCCAACCCCCTCCTCACCCCCAACCCCCTCCTCACCCCCAAGCCCCTCCTCACCCCCAACCCCTCCTCACCCCCAACTCCCTCCTCACCCCCAACCCCCTCCTCACCCACACCCACCCTCACCCACACTCCCCCCCTCACCCCCAACCCCCCCCTCACCCCCAACCCCCTCCTCACCCCCAACCCCCTCCTCACCCCCAACCCCCTCCTCACCCCCAACCCCCTCCTCACCCACACCCACCCTCACCCACACTCCCCCCCTCACCCCCAACCCCCCCCTCACCCCCAACCCCCTCCTCACCCCCAACCCCCTCCTCACCCACACCCACCCTCACCCACACTCCCCCCCTCACCCCCAACCCCCCCCTCACCCCCAACCCCCTCCTCACCCCCAACCCCCTCCTCACCCCCAACCCCTCCTCACCCCCAACCCACTCCTCACCCACCCTCACCCCCAACCCCCTCCTCACCCCCCCTCACCCCCAACCCCCTCCTCACCCCCAAACCCCTCCTCACCCCCCCTCACCCCCAACCCCCTCCTCACCCACCCTCACCCCCAACCCCCTCCTCACCCCCAACCCCCTCCTCACCCACACTCCCCTCCTCACCCCCAACCCCCTCCTCACCCACACTCCCCTCCTCACCCCCAACCCCCTCCTCACCCACACTCCCCTCCTCACCCCCAACCCCCTCCTCACCCCCAACCCCCTCCTCACCCCCAACCCCCTCCTCACCCCCAACCCCCTCCTCACCCACCCTCACCCACACTCCCCCCCTCACCCCCAACCCCCCCCTCACCCCCAACCCCCTCCTCACCCCCAACCCCCTCCTCACCCCCCCTCACCCCCAACCCCCTCCTCACCCCCAACCCCCTCCTCACCCCCAACCCCCTCCTCACCCACACCCACCCTCACCCCCAACCCCCTCCTCACCCCCAAACCCCTCCTCACCCCCAACCCCCTCCTCACCCCCAACCCCCTCCTCACCCACACTCCCCTCCTCACCCCCAACCCCCTCCTCACCCCCAACCCCCTCCTCACCCCCATCCCCTCCTCACCCACCCTCACCCACACTCCCCCCCTCACCCCCAACCCCCTCCTCACCCCCAACCCCCTCCTCACCCCCAACCCCCTCCTCACCCCCCCTCACCCCCAACCCCTTCCTCACCCCCAACCCCTTCCTCACCCACACTCCCCTCCTCACCCCCAACCCCCTCCTCACCCCCCCTCACCCCCAACCCCCTCCTCACCCCCAACCCCCTCCTCACCCCCAACCCCCTCCTCACCCCCAACCCCCTCCTCACCCACACTCCCCTCCTCACCCCCAACCCCCTCCTCACCCCCAACCCCCTCCTCACCCCCAACCCCCTCCTCACCCACACTCCCCTCCTCACCCCCAACCCCCTCCTCACCCCCCCTCACCCCCAACCCCCTCCTCACCCCCAACCCCCTCCTCACCCCCCCACACCCCCAACCCCCTCCTCACCCCCAACCCCCTCCTCACCCCCAACCCCCTCCTCACCCCCCCCTCACCCCCAACCCCCTCCTCACCCACCCTCACCCCCAACCCCCTCCTCACCCCCAACCCCCTCCTCACCCCCAACCCCCTCCTCACCCACACTCCCCCCTCACCCCCAACCCCCTCCTCACCCACACTCCCCTCCTCACCCACACTCCCCACCCTCACCCACACTCCCCCCCTCACCCCCAACCCCCTCCTCACCCACACTCCCCTCCTCACCCCCAACCCCCTCCTCACCCCCAACCCCCTCCTCACCCCCAACCCCCCCCTCACCCCCAACCCCCTCCTCACCCCCAACCCCCTCCTCACCCCCAACCCCCTCCTCACCCCCAACCCCCTCCTCACCCACACCCACCCTCACCCCCAACCCCCCCCTCACCCCCAACCCCCTCCTCACCCCCAACCCCCCCCTCACCCCCAACCCCCTCCTCACCCACACTCCCCACCCTCACCCCCAACCCCCTCCTCACCCCCAACCCCCTCCTCACCCACACTCCCCTCCTCACCCCCAACCCCCTCCTCACCCACACTCCCCACCCTCACCCCCAACCCCCTCCTCACCCCCAACCCCCTCCTCACCCACACTCCCCTCCTCACCCCCAACCCCCTCCTCACCCCCAACCCCCTCCTCACCCCCAACCCCCTCCTCACCCCCAACCCCCTCCTCACCCCCAACCCCCTCCTCACCCACACCCACCCTCACCCCCAACCCCCCCCTCACCCCCAACCCCCTCCTCACCCACGCCCCCCCCTCACCCCCAACCCCCTCCTCACCCACACTCCCCACCCTCACCCCCAACCCCCTCCTCACCCCCAACCCCCCCCTCACCCCCAACCCCCTCCTCACCCACACTCCCCACCCTCACCCCCAACCCCCTCCTCACCCCCAACCCCCTCCTCACCCACACTCCCCTCCTCACCCCCAACCCCCTCCTCACCCCCAACCCCCTCCTCACCCACCCTCACCCACACTCCCCCCCTCACCCCCAACCCCCTCCTCACCCACCCTCACCCACGCCCCCCCCTCACCCCCAACCCCCTCCTCACCCACACTCCCCACCCTCACCCCCAACCCCCTCCTCACCCCCAACCCCCTCCTCACCCACCCTCACCCACGCACCCCCCTCACCCCCAACCCCCTCCTCACCCCCAACCCCCTCCTCACCCCCAACCCCCTCCTCACCCCCAACCCCCTCCTCACCCACACTCCCCCTCCTCACCCCCAACCCCCTCCTCACCCCCAACCCCCTCCTCACCCCCAACCCCCTCCTCACCCACACTCCCCACCCTCACCCACACCCACCCTCACCCACACTCCCCCTCCTCACCCCCAACCCCCTCCTCACCCCCAACCCCCTCCTCACCCCCAACCCCCTCCTCACCCCCAACCCCCTCCTCACCCCCAACCCCCTCCTCACCCCCAACCCCCTCCTCACCCACACTCCCCACCCTCACCCCCAACCCCCTCCTCACCCCCAACCCCCTCCTCACCCCCAACCCCCTCCTCACCCACACTCCCCACCCTCACCCACACTCCCCCCCCTCACCCCAACCCCCTCCCTCACCCACCCTCACCCACGCCCCCACCCCCCCTCCCCTCCCACCCTCACCCACGCCCCCACCCCCCCTCCCCTCCCACCCTCACCCACGCCCCCACCCCCCTCCCCTCCCACCCTCGCTCACTCCCCCACCCGCTTCCCCTCGCTCCATCACCCCACGCCCCCACCCCCCCTCCTCACACCCCTCACTCACACGCACCCCCCCTCACCTACTCCCACCCGCATCCACCCTCCCTCACCCACACCCCCCCTCACCCCCAACCCCCTCCTCACCCACCCTCACCCACACTCCCCTCCCTCACCCCCAACACCCTCCTCACCCACACCCCCCCTCACCCCCAACCCCCTCCTCACCCACACCCACACTCACCCACACCCCTCCCCACCCCTGAATCATGCTCCCAGTTCAACTCCTGGCTCCATTATTTTGCCAACAACTGGATTAGTCTGGGCACTTTAAAATTGGATGAAAGAATATATTTTATGAATGAGCTCTCTTGAGAATGAGCAGTACCCCATCAGAAGCACATTGTAAAATCACCGACAGGTATTTGTCGGGATTATAGGATTTAAATTATTCCCAGGGCTCAAATGACACAGGTCAGTAATTTGCAGCTTTTGGCAATGGATGTTGGAATCGGAAATGAAATGTATCATTTCTTGTGTCTCTGTGAATCATCTGAGAAAAGAAATGGCAATTTCAACATTCTTTTAGGAAACATGGTTTTACAAAAGGAAATCCTGGATAGATTAGAAGGAACATGTGGGCAATGAAAATAAAGAAATTTAGAGAGCCTTAGCATATCCTAGAATCATCCTAAAAGATTCAAACCCAGTGGATCATATTTGAAGAGCATCAGCTTTTTTACAATATCGCCAAACCTTATAGCACAGGAGGAGGCCATTCTGCCCATTCCACCTGTGCTGCCTCTATGAAAGAGCAAATCATTGTCCCATTCCCTCCTGCTCTATCTCCAGAGCCCTGTAACTTTTCTGACCTTCAAGTATTTATCCAACTCCCTTTAGAAAATTCCAATTCAGTCTGCTTCCACCGCCCTTTCAGGCAGCGCATTCCAGCTCACAACAGCCGGCTGAGTTTTTAAAAAAATAATAAAATACCCCCCTTCGCCCCTCCAGTTCTTTTGCCTGAAGCTGTGCCCTCTGGCTGCCAACCCTCCTACCAGTGGAAATAGCTTCTCCTTATTTATTCCGTCAAAAATCATCTGCACATTCTCTGCTCTGAGGAGAACAATCGCAGCCTATCCACATTAACTGAATTCCCTCAGCCCTGCTATCTAAGTTTAGCTTTTTTGAAATTATTTTCCATGACCAAAAGGAGCAGTCTGCGATCTTGCTGATTTAGTCTCCCATGGGGGAAGAAGGGGGCGGGGGGAGGGGTATCCAATGCTTTGATTTCCCTGCGTTGGCACTGAGGACTTTATATCCATGCCCGTCACTTTGAACAAACTCAAACCACCTCTTTTCACTTGGAGCTGTTTCATTCATAGTTAATGTCTCGCAGACGATGTTGGAATAAATCAGGCAGAACTTATCCCAGATGTTTCTTTTAAAATAAGGCTCTCCTCCTCACATCACGCTCGTTTGCCAATTATCTTAAATCTCTTTCTTCTGATTATCGAGCCACCTGCCAAAGGAAACAGTTTTTTTCCCTGTCTAGCCTATGGCCACCCTGAATGGTTATTGTGTAAGTAAGCACAGCAGCCAATTTGCACATAGCAAGATCTGATATCCAGACATGAGCTGATTGACCAGCTAATAGGTTTTATCTGTGTTGGTTCTGGGTAGAATGTTGACCAAGATAACGATGTACCTTATAATGGTTCCATGAGAGGATTTAGCTGTGCTTGAGAGAGAAAATTAGGCCCATTCGTTGCAGGGTTGAGGATGTCCCCTCTCAGTTGGAGAGGAACTTGGAGTGCGAGGGAGTGGATCCAGTTGTCCTGGTCCACATGGGCAACCGATGACCTGGATAGAACCAGGAATAATTGGCTAAGAAAATTTGAGGAGTTAGGGACCAAATTAAAACATAAAAAAGTCGGGAGGGAGTTGCCCTGGGATCCTCAACGTTGACTCCAAGCCCCATTAAGTCTGATGGCATCAGGTCAAACATGGGCAAGGAAACCTCCTGCTGATTACCACGTACCGCCCACCCTCAGCTGATGAATCAGTGCCTCCTCCATGTTGAACACCACTTGGAGGAAGCACTGAGGGTGGCAAGAGTGAAGGTTGTGCTCTGGGTGGGGGACTTCAATGTCCATCACCAAGAGTGGCTTGGTAGCACCACTGCTGACCGAGCTGGCTGAGTCCTAAAGGACATAGCTGCTAGACTGGGTCTGCGACAGGTGGTGAGAGAACCAACAACAGGGAAAAACATACTTGACCTCATCCTCACCAACCTGCCTGCTGCAGGTGCATCTGTCCATGTCAGCATTGGTAGGAGAGACCTCCGCACAGTCATTGTGGAGACAAAGTCCTGCCTTCACATTGAGGATACCCTCCATCGTGTTGTGTGGCACTACCACCGTGCTAAATGGGATAGATTTTGAACAGATCTAGCAACTCAAGACTGGGCATCCATGAGGCACTGTGGGCCATCAGCAGCAGCAGAATTGTACTCAAACACAATCTGTAACCTCATGGCCCGGCCCATCCCCCACTCTCCCATTACCATCAAGCCAGGGGACCAAACTTGGTTCAATGAAGATTGCACTGCAGCACCAGGCATACCTAAAAATAAGATGTCAACACAGTGAAGCTATTAAACAGGGCTACTTGCGTGCCAAACAGCATAAGCAGCAAGTGATAGACAGAGCTAAGCAATCCCACAGCTAATGGACCAGTTCAAAGCTCTGTAGTCCTGTCACATCCATTGGTGAATGGTGGTGGACAATTAAACAACTCACTGGAGGAGGAGGAGGCTCTACAAATATCCCCATCCTCAGTGATGGGGGAGCCCAGCACATCAGTGCAAAAGATAAGGCTGAAGCATTTGCTACAATCTTCAGCCAGAAGTGTCGAGTGGATGATCCATCTCAGCCTCCTCTGGAGGTCCCCAGCATCACAGATGCCAGTCTTCAGCCAATTCAATTCACTCTACGTGATATCAAGAAATGGCTGAAGACACCGGATACTGCAAAGGTTATGGGCCCTGACAATATTCCAGCAATAGTACTGAAGGCTTGTGCTCCAGAACTTGCCGCGCCCCTAGCCAAGCTGTTCCAGTACAGCTACAACACTGGCATCTACCCAGCTATGTGGAAAGTTGCCCAAATATGCCCTGTACACAAAAAGCAGGACAGCTTAAACCCGGCCAGTTACCACTCCATCAGGCTACTTTCGATCATCAGTAAAGTAATGGAAGGGGTCATCAACAGTGTTATCAAGTGGCACTCGCTTAGCAAAAACCTGCTCACTGATGCCCAGTTTGTGTTCCACCAGGGCCAATTGGCTCCTGACTCCATTACAGCCTTGGTTCAAACATGGACAAAAGAGCTGAACTCCTGAGGTGAGGTGAGAGTGATTGCCCTTGACATCAACGCAGCATTTGACCGAGTGTGGCATCAAGGATCCCTAGCAAAACTGGGGTCAGTGGGAATCAGGGGGAAAACTCTCCGCTGGTTTGAATCATACCCAGCACAAAGGAAGATGGTTGTGGTTGTTGGAGGTCAATCATCTCAGCTCCAGGACATCACTGCAGGAGTTCCTCAAGGTAGTGTCCTCGGCCCAACCATCTTCAGCTGCTTCATCAATGACCTTCCTTCCATCATAAGGTCAGAAGTGGGGATGTTCGCTGATGATTGCACAATGTTCAGCACCATTCACAACTCCTCAGATACTGAAGCAGTCCATGTCCAAATGCAGCAAGACTTGAACAATATCCAGGCTTGGGCTGACAAGTCACAAGTAACATTCACACCACACAAGTGCCAGGCAATGACCATCTCCAACAAAAGGGAATCTAACCATCACCCCTTGACATTCAATGGCATTACCATCATTGAATCCCCCATTACCAACATCGTGGGGATTACCATTGACCAGAAACTGAACTGGATTCACCATATAAATACTGTGGATACAAGAGCAGGTCAGAGGCTAGGAATCCTGTGATGAGTAACTCACCTCCTGACTCCCCAAAGCCTGTCCACTGTCTACAAGGCACAAGTCAGGAGTGTGATGGAATACTCCCCACTTGCCTGGTTGGGTACAGCTCCAACAACACTCAAGAAGCTTGTTAACGTGCAGGACAAAGCAGCCCTGAAGATCATGAAGTAGAATCAGTATGGGTGGAAATAGGAATAGCAAGAGTATGAAAACTTTGGTGGGAGTAGTTTATAGGCCCCCAAGAGTAGTTATACTATTTGGAAGAGCATTGAACAAGAAATTATTGGAGTTTGTAACAAAGGAAATAACTGTAGGGTACTTTAATCCTCATCTAGACTGGGACAATCAAATTGGCAAGAGTGGTCTAGAAGATGAGCTGGTAGAATGTTTGTTTTTGTGACAGTTTCTTGAGCAATGCATTGTGGAACCGACTAGGGATAAAGCTACTTGAGATCTAGTATTTTGTAATGAAGCAGGGCTCAGTAATGCCATAGTAAAAAATCCACTGGGCAATAGTGATCATAATACCATTGGATTCCATATTAAGTTGGAAAGTGATGTACTCCAATCGAAAGTAAGAACCTTGAACCTAAAGTCAATTACATAGGTGTGAGTGGGAGAACTGGCTATGGTTAATTGGATAAATAGACTAAAAGATATGGAGGTAAAAGATTACCTTTAAATTTAAAGAAACAATTCAAAACGTTCAACAAAAATACATTCCATTGAAAAACATAAGCTCAGCACAACAAGAAGGACCCATCTGTGGCTCACTCAGGAAGCTAAGGACAGTATTAGATTAAAAGTAGACACTTACAATGTTGCAAAAAACCGTAGCAAGTCTGAGGTTTGGGAGTGTTTTAGAAACCAGCAAAGGACCATGAAAAAGGTTGAGAAAAAGGGAAAAAATAGAATGAGAGAGTAAACTGGTTGGACACATAAAAACTGACTTTAAGAGCTTTTAAAAGTACATAAAAAGGGAGTAGCTCTTAGATTCATAGACAGGAGAAATTATCGTGGGGAATGAGGAAATAGCAGAGACACCGAACAATTATTTTGTGTCCAACTTCACAGTAGAAGACTCAAATTTCATACCAGAGACAGAGGATAACCTAGATACGAAAGAGGGTGAGGAATTAAGGAAATTAATATTAGCAGAGAGAAAGTATTGGTTAAAAATGAAGGGGTTAAATTCCGACAAACCCCCAGGACCTGGTGGTTCCTAGGGTTCTAAAAGAGAGAGCTGCAGAGGTAGTGGACACGCTGGCTGTGATTTTCCAAAATTCCTTCGATGCGGGAATGGTCCCATTGGATTTGAAGTTGGCAAATCTTAACACCTTTCAAGAAAGGAGGGAGAAAGAACTACTAAGGCCGGTTAGCCTAAGATCAGCTGTTGGGAAAATGCAGGCATCTATTATTCAGGAAGTCTTTAACAATGCACTTAGAAAAGCAAAGTATGATTAGGACAATTGTCCCCGAGAAGCCAAATGATCTCAATTAAAATTTTAATGGCATTTTCTCCAAGAATGAATCTTTATAATTGGAAACAAGAAACATTTGACTAAAACTGAAACTGTGTTTCTTCCAAGTCCTGTAATTGAAGGAAGCTAGGTTTGACACTAGATAAGTGAAAACTGTGGCTGGAATTAAATCAGTACTGAGGCACAACTTTGATAAATTAAACATTACAGAGAGCAGGCTGTTTTATTTCATCCCTCCAGTTTCTTGATTCTTTTTTCATTGTCCATTTATATATTCTGATGTTGGCAAGGAAATTGAATCTTGATAATAAGTATTTGATAATAGTGGTGGATCCAGTTTGATTTACAGCAACGACTTGTGTTTATATGGACGTTAACATCATCAAATGTCCCAAGGCACTTCATAGAGGCAACCAAACAAAATTTGACACTGAGCCACATCAGGAGATATTGAAGTTGGTTTTAAGGAACATCTTAAAGAAGGAAAGGCAAGTGGGAAGTTTAAGGAGGGAATCCAAAATCGTGGGGCTCAAGACAAAAAGTAATCAAAATTGGGAATGCACAAGAGGCCAGAATTTTTTGGAGTGGGAGCCAATGTAGGTGAGCGAGTGTGGGCTTGTGGAAGGTGATATGGGAGGTCGACCAGTAGAGTGTTGGAATAATTAGACAAATTTTTGATGGACAAGGAGAGGCAAGGGTTATGGGGGGACAGGCAGGAAAGTGGAGTTGAGGCCACAATCAGATCAGCCGTGAACTTACTGAATAGTAGAGCAGGCTTGAGGGGCTGAATGGCCTACTCCTGCTCCTAATTCGTATGTTCATAAGATAATTGAGGCATCATGCTACACATTTTGTGGCCAGTTTAAGAGTGCTAATTGGGCCTATAAGCCCCCGGTATGGACAATTTGGTCAGGAAGTGATTACATTGGATAAGATGAAACCAGGAGCATCCTCCCCCCACTCCTGGAGCTACTGGTTGTATCTTTTTCATACGCACTGAGGCATGGAACAGGAACCTGTGGGCTGCAATCAGGAAACAAGCCCGACTGATAATTTGACCTCTGGGAAGGGAAATAACAGACCTGAACTTGGGGTTGGTATGAGCAAGAGGTCTCCTCTTGACTGAATATTAAAGTAACCAATCACCACTGACTTCCAATTTCCCTCCGTTGGAGTCTCTATTATCCATAGCTCCAAGCTATAGCATGCATGGAAAAATGTTTGTTGCCACAGCAACTTGGATTCCCTGAGTGAACAGTAACACACCACTACCACAAAAGATAACCCAAAGGGCTAATAGAATATAGGCCTTTATCTCAATGGTGCTGTAATATGAGGGATGGAAGTTATACTATATACAGAGCCCTGGTTAGACTCCATCCGGAATTACTACGCTCAGTTCTGGGCACCGCACCATAGGAAGGTTACAATGACCTTGGGGGGAGTGCAGGGCAGATTCACCAAAATGAGACCAAGGCTAAAAGAGTTAAATTCTGAGTAGAAGTTGCATATTCGAGGCTTCTGTTCCCTTGAGGATAGAAGATTGAGGGGGTGATCTAACTGAGGTGTTTATGATGATTAAAGGATTTGATAGGGTCGACTTGAGAGAAACTGTTCCCCCTGGCAGGGCAGGGCAGGGGGGGACTCCAGAACAAGGGGGCAGGCCCTTAAAATTAGAGCCAGGCATTCGGGGTGATGTCAGGAAGCACTTCTTCACACACAGGCTGGTGGATCTGGAACTCTCTGGGAGTCAGCTGAAAATGTTATGACTGCGATGGATAAATATTTTTTTTTTGGCTCAGGGTATTAAGGTTGTGGAACCAAAATGGATAAATGGAATTAAGACACAGATTGAATCAACAGAATTACCTGGAAAAACTCAGCAGGTCTGGCAGCATCGGCGGAGAAGAAAAGAGTTGACGTTTCGAGTCCTCATGACCCTTCAACAGAACTGGAGTTCTGTTGAAGGGTCATGAGGACTCGAAACGTCAACTCTTTTCTTCTCCACCGATGCTGCCAGACCTGCTGAGTTTTTCCAGGTAATTCTGTTTTTGTTTTGGATTTCCAGCATCCGCAGTTTTTTTGTTTTTATACAGATTGAATCAAACAGGCTCGAGATGGTGAATGAGCTATTCCTGTTCCTATGTAAATAGAAACATTTAAATTTTTAATAAGGTATATTAGAATGTCAAATCTCTTTCTCCCCCCTCCCCCATATTTCATGTTGCATTTTCTCACCGTTTTTGGCTAAAACGTCATCAGAGCTGGAAATCCTTACACATCTGAATTACCTTCCACTCTAAACATTTGAGATAAGTGAGGTCCTAAGCAGACTGAATGGTTCTGAAAGTAAATAACAGCAATTATAATCATGGGGAAGTCAGTAATTACCTCTTGCTGCATGTCTAAATGACATTTGCAATGCTGTGTGTATTGCATTATGTATCGTGTTAACAGACTGGTTTGGACTGACTCCTTTTACCACCCTGAAATTCTGCAAGGCTCTGCATTAAACACACACAAAGCTGGATTTCTTGGGTTCTGAGCTGCAGAAAGAAAATTAGTTCAATTATCCTCAATTAGGAATATTGAAAAGCCAGTTTAAAGAGAGACATGCTCATCTGTGAGCGGATTGCCTCCTTGCTGTGTGTTTGTTATAGGTTTCTATGTATTTTTTTAAACTTTATCAAACTGGCCCAATGGAGTTGATCTTGATGGTATCTTGATGTTGATGTAAAATGGGTGAGCATGAGATAGGGGACCAAAATCGGATGAAGTGTAAAGCGGCTGCTGATTTGCTATTGTCAGTTTTGCAGCATTTCACAAAGCCTGGAGCTGCCTGAATCTCTTTAATCTAAAACTGTTCAAGTTCCTGATAGTATTGACGTTTCCAATGGCGGCTGCCTTGGCGTTTCAGTCTCATGATGGACAACATGGAAACAACATGTAGCATCGAATGGCATCATGTTCATGATCTCCCACTATCTAATTAGTCCTGCACCCCTCCTCTTTCCCCACAGCCCTGTAAATATTTCTCTGTTCAACTATTTGTCCAATTCCCTTTTAAAAGTTTCCATTGAATCCACCTCCACCACCCTTCCAGGCTGCACGTTCCAGATCACAACAAGTTGCTGCGTTAAAAAAAAATTCTCTTGATCTCACTCTCTGGTGCTTCTGTCAATTATCTTCAATCTGTGACCTCTGGCACTGACCGTCCTACCACCAGAAGCATTTTCATGCTGATCTCAGCCTTATTGCAAATTGGGGAGGGGGGTGGTGAGTGGCTGCTCAGAGTTTGGGTGTATGGTTGGGATTGGTGAGGGAGGGGGCAGTGGAGGATCGGGGAGGTGGTGTGCGATTAGGGACCATTGGAATTCCCACCCCCATTCCAATCTCGCTGGATTCCCAATCATTTGTTCCACTGTGACTTGGCAGAATTTGGTGCCTTGCCCGTTCACTGTCCACCGGGAATGGTGCAGGAGGGAATATCATGTTACATAACTTCTTGGAGCCTGTCATTTCCTTGGGCTGAGGAAGAAACAAACAAAGGAAGTCATTCTTTTCGAGAGAGAGAGTTTGGAATTTTACAACAGTATCTAATCTGCTCTTGGACCTGGGAGTTAATCCACAGCCAAACGCGTGTGAGGAGTGAGAACAATTTGAAGAGCATCAACACATTTGAAACAAAGCTGAGCGGAGCAGGAAACTAAAATGCTGAAAACAGCTCTTATTTGCAAAAAGCCTCTTGTTCCATCACCCTGGGATATAAACTCCGAAACTTTACTATTCAGTTGGATGTTTTGGTGTCCAATGTATTTTGTCCTTCCTATTTAATCCTCGAATGTTGATGGGTTTTTAACACCCTTGTCTATCTTTAGCTACAGCTGCTTTTGGTTGGAATTTGACAATTTGGTGTGGGAGGTAACAACTGATTGATATCTTCATGGAACACAATTGTCATTACTGTCACAATGCCACACCAGCAGGGTACCTGGCACATTGGTGTCCCATTAGAGTTAACGTGTGGAGCTATCGCAGAATTAGTGCTAATTAATAGGTGGTCAAGCAGCTACAAGAAAAAAATGTGCTCTCCAGGTGTGAGATGACTGCATTTAACCTTTTACTCTTGGACTCTTTTTCTCTCTATGCTCCCCCCTCCCCTCCCCCTTGCAGCACAGATCACCATTGTGGGCTTGCTGTATCACACCATGCACCAATACTACAAGCAAATCGAACCTCTGAATACCAAGTAAGTGAAATTCGGGGAACTTCGCTTCCTACTGACCAGTAATGCAGGAAGGTAAGATTTTAAAAGGTGTCTGTTATGGACCTGATTATTTAGTGCCAGGATCATTTAATCTCTTCTGCCAGTTAGTAATGGAACAGTGTGTATTTTACAAAGTGTACTGCCAAGGATTTGATAATGAGCCTGTGGATGATAATTTTGTTTCACACAACAACAGGGAAAATTGATGGGTATCCTGACAGTATATTGATGGGAAGCTTTGAATTTTACGTTGGGGCCAATATGGGAGGGCCTGAAATGGTGCCACGCATGTATGTAGATTCCCATTTTACAACCACATGTTGCTGAGGAAGGAGACTCACTGTCAAAGTTTTTCATCATGAACTCATCAGGACAGATTCCTAAGAATGCCAATTGTAAAGGGAGCAACAATTTGTACTGCTTGAGAAGAGAGTGCTGATTGGTTGGCAAGTGGACTTTGATTGGTAGAGGCTTTGCCATAGAGAATGCATCTGGGAAAAGTTAACTGTTGTTGTCGGCTCTGGGAGAAAGGTGCAATTCTGAGGTTGGAATGCTAAAAACTGTTGAAAGGAATGTTAGGAAAAGGGTTGAATAACATGAGTGGCCTGATGGGTCAGGGATGTCAACATACTAAACCCCTAATAAATGACAAGGCTGGATATCGACTTTGAGGCTGGAAACTACAGGCCAGTTAGCTTAATATCTGTCATCGGGAAAATGTTAGAAGCTATTATTAAAGAAGCTATAGCAGGGCACTTGGATAAGCTCAAAGCAATCAGTCAGAGCCAACATGGGTTTGTGCAAGGGGAATCATGTTTAACCAATTTACTGGAGTTCTTTGAGGAAGTAACATGTGTTGTGGATAAAGGGGAACCGGTGGATGTGCTGCATTTAGATTTCCAGAAGGCATTTGATAAAGTGCCGCATCAAAGGTTTTGCAGAAAGTAAAAGCTCATGGTGTAGGGAGTAACATATTGACATAGATAGAAGATTGGTTGGTTAACAGGAAGCAGACAGTAGGCATAAATGGGTCTTTTTCAGGTTGGCAAGATGTAATGAATGATGAGCCACAGGGATCAGTGCTGGGACCTCAACTGCTTACAATGTAAATAAATGACTTGGATGAAGGGATGGATGAGATGGGTGGCAAATTTTCTGCTGACTCAAAGATAGGTGGCAAAGTAAATTGTGAAGAGGACGTGAGACTACAAAGTGACATGGGTAGGTTAAGTGAGCAGGCAAAGATCTGGCAAATGGAGTATAATGTGGGAAAATGTGAAATTGTCCATTTTGGCAGGAAGAATAAAAGAGAATCATATTATCTGAAATGCAGAGGGCGTCTTAGTGCATGAATCACAAAAGGTTAGTATGCAACTACAGCAGGTAATGAGGAAAGCTAATAGAATGTTATCATTTATTGCGTGGGGAATTGAATACAAAAGTAGGGAGGTTATGCTTCAATTATATAGGACACTAGTGAGGCCACATCTGGAGTTCTGTGCAGAATATTGGTCACCTTATTTAAGGAAGGATGTAAATGCGTTGGAAGCCGTCCAGAGAAGGTTTACCAGACTAATACCTGGAATAAAAACAAAAAACTGTGGATGCTGGAAATCCAAAACAAAAACAGAAATACCTGGAAAAACTCAGCAGGTCTGGCAGCATCGGCGGAGAAGAGCACAGTTGACGTTTCGAGTCCTCATGACCCTTCAACAGAACTAAGTAGAAATAAGAAAGGGGTGAAATATGGAATACCTGGAATGGTTGGGATGTCTTATAAGGAAAGGTAGGACAGGCTGGGTTTGTATCCACTGGAGTTTAGAAGAGTAAGAGGTGACTTAACTGAAACATATAAGATCCTGAGAGGTCTTAACAGGGTGGACGTGGAGAGGATGTTTCCTATTTTAGGAGAATCTAGGACAAGGGGTTACTATTTAAAAATAAGGGTCGCCCATTTAAAACGGAGATGAGGCGAATTTTTTTACTCTGAGGGTCATGAGTTTTTGGAACTCTCTTCCTTAAAAGGCGGTGGAAGCAGAGTCTTTGAGTATTTTTAAGGCCGAGATGGATAGATTCTTGGTAAGCAAGGGGGTGATAGGCTATCGGGGTAGGGGGATGCAGATTTGAGGTTACTATCAGATCAGCCATGATTTATTAAATGGTGGAACAGGCTCAAGGGGCCGAATGGCCTACTGCTGCTCCTTGTTTGTGTGTTCAGGGCACTTTGGGATGAGTAAATCAGGCAACCTTGAACCTGAAGTGGGTAGTACTCTTGCCTCTGAGTAACAAGGTTGTGGGTTCAAGCCCCACTCCAGAGATTTGAGCACAAAATCTAGGCTGATTCTCAATGGAATACTGAGTGTGTGTGCTGTCAGAGGTGTCATCTTGCGCTGTCTGCTTGTTCAGTTGAAAATAAGCTATCCCATTGTTGTGTGTGTCTGCATGCCATAATAATAATGGCGCTCGGCAGAGCAAGGGTTAATGTAGGGATGGAGAATAGCACTGGCTACAGAATGATGTATAGAGTTACATGGTAATAGATTCAGAACAGCCTGGAAGGAACCCGCATGGGAGCAGTACTGTGCATGGCAGTAACTGGCTTCTGTACATAGTTAAGGATTACCAATAAGCGGTTCATGTTTAAGCATACAAGTCTCAAGATCTCAGTAATGAGATACCAAACAAACCCATAATATAACACACCTGGCACTACTTTGAAGAAAAGCAGGTGTCAAGGCCAATCCCTCAACCTCCATCACTTAAAAACAAAAATCAGGCCTTTTATCACATTGCTGTTTTGTGGGAGTTTGCTGTGCACAAATTGAATGTCTTGTTACAAGTGACTACACTGCAAAAGTACTAGATTGGCTGAAAAGTGCTTTTGAATGTCCAGAGATTGTGAAAAGGTCTATGTAAATGAAAGTTTGTTGTTCTTTTGCGCTATTGCCAAGGTCAGGTAAATTTCCAATTCCCTGGGTTAGCCATTTTAAAAAGTTTTCATCTTCAGCAGTTTTGCAGTGGGAGTTTACAGCAGTTTTGCAGTGGGAGTTTACAGCAGTTTTGCAGTGGGAGTTATACAGATGTCAGGATTAGCTTCATCAAAGCAATTGCTGGGTCTCCAAATACACTTCAGAGTTTTCAATTCTAAGTAAAAGTGCAAACCTCCCAGTGCTCCTTTCCACATTCCTGCTCTGTTTTATTCCCAAATTAGCTATTATCTGTCTAATTTACCTTTTTTATTAGTATAATTTTTCTTTAAAAGGAGAAACACATTCAAACTTTCCACTTGTCTGTTTCCCTCGTTTCCCAGTGTTCATTTGGAGATGACTTGCATCCAAGTTAAAAAAAGCCATTGGCCAGTGATTGGTTGAACCCCTTATCCATATTGTTGTCTTTAGACTGGGTCTTTCCAATGCTTTCCGGGTGGTCTCCATGCTCTTTTCCTTCGTAAACTTGAGCTCATCCAAAACTTTGCTGCCCTTCTAACTCGCACCAAGTCCCCTTCACCCCTCATTCCTGTGCTTGCTGACCCCCATTGGCTTCTACTTAAGCAACTCCTTGATTTTAAAATTCCCATCCTTCTTTACAAATGCCCCCCCCATGACTTTGCCCCCTCCCTATCTCTGTAATCCCCTCTAGTCTCCTAACCCACTGAGATCTCTGCACTCCTCTAATTCTGGCTTTGTGACTGTGGCTTTACCCGATTTTAAGCGCTACACCATTGGTGGCTGTGCCTTCAGCTGCCTGGTCCCCAAGCTTTGGAATTTCCTCCCTAAACCTCTCTGCCGCTCTCTCCCCTCCTTAAACTCGCTTCTTAAAACCTACCTCTTTAACTAAGTGTCTGGTCACCTGTGCTAATATCTCCTTACCGTGGCTCCATGTCAAGTTTATTTGATAATTGCTCCTTTGAAGCACCTTGGACTGTTTACTATGTTAAAGGCGCTATATAAATGCAAGTTGCTTTGAATAAAAATAAAGGAGCAACACTGGGGGAATTACAGGACAATGCTAAATGGGAATCTGGAACCCTGGCCTTTATGAGGAGTGAAAAAGGCAGGAAGTTATGCTAACCCTTCAAGGTCTCGGCTGGAGTGATAGGTTTGATTCACACACTTTAGGAGACAAAGCCTTAGGGAGGGTGCAGGGGAGATTTACGAGAATGATGCCAGGAACAGGAGGACTTCAGCTCTGTGGAGAGGCTGGAGAAGCTGGGATTGTTCTCCTAAGAACAGCGAAGTTTAAGAGGGGACTTTAAATAGAGATTTGATAGAGTAGATAAGGAGAACCTGTATCAGGATGGTCAGTAACCAAAGGGTACAGGTTTCAGATACAGAGCTGGAGAGAAGATGGGATTTTTCTAATACTGCGAGTTGTGATCTGGAACATGCTGCTTAAAACGGCAATGGAAGTAGATGCATTAACAACATTCAGAATGAGATAAATCCATGAAAATGATTTTCAGAGCATGGAGAAAGAGTGGGGGTGGGGAGAGGTATGGCACTAACTGGATAGTACTTACAAAGAGCTGACAGGGACACAATGGGTTGAATGGCCTCTTTCTGTGCTGTGTTATTATATGTAACTTAAAACAGACTTACCCCGTCAGACACTCCTTGGACTGATGAACAATAAATAAATAAATGAATTAGTGCTGAACTTTACCTTTGACAGATAAACAGAAACATGAAAGAGTTTTTGATTTTTACACCACAATCTATTTAGTAAAAGACTTTATCTTGGTGCCAACTCTGAACAGTTAAGCAATGCCAATGAATCACAATTCCATAAGGGAGAAACTCTCTTCACTGACCAGCCTTTTATATTCATTCACAGGATGTGGGGGTCACTGGCTGGTCCAGCATTTATTGCCCATCCCTAGTTGCCCTTGAGAAGGTGATGGTGAGCTGCCTTCTTGAACCGCTGCAGTCCATGTGGTGTAGGTACACCCACAGTGATGTTAGGGAGGGAGTTCCAGGATTTCGACCCAGCAACAGTGAAGGAACAGCGATATATTTCCAAGTCAGGATGGTGAATGACTTTGAGGGGAACTTCCGGGTGGTGGTGTTCCCATCTATCTGCTGCCCTTGTCCTTCTAGATGGTGGTGGCCGTGGGTTTGGAAGGTGATGTCTAGGTGCATCTTGTAGATGCTTCGGTGGTGGAGGGAGTGAATGTTTGTGGATGTGATGCCACTCAAGCGGGCTGCTTTGTCCTGGATTGTGTCAAGCTTCTTGAGTGCTGTGGGAGCTGCACTCATCCAGGCAAGTGGGGAGTATTCCATCACACTACTGGCTGGTGCCTTGTAGATGGTGGACAGGCTTTGTGGAGTCAGGGGGTGAGTTACTCGCTGCAGGATTCCCAGCCTCTGACCTGCTCTTGTAGCCACAGTATTTATATGGCTAGTCCAGTTCAGGTTCTGGTCAATGGTAATTCCCAGAATTTGATGGTGCAGGATTCAGCGATGGTAATGCCATCGAATGTCAAGGGGAGATGGTTAGATTCTTTCTTGTTGGAGATGGTCATTGTGTGGTGTGAATGTTACTTACCATTTTATCAGCACAAGTCTAAATATTGTCCAAGCCTTGCTGCATTTGGACGTGGACTGCTTCAGTGTCTGAGGAGTTGCAAATGATGCTGAACATTGTGCAATCTTCAGCGAACATCCTCACTTCTGACCTTATGATGGAAGGAAGCTCGTTGATGAAGCAGCTGAAGACAGTTGGGCCGAGGACACTACCCTGAGGAACTCCTGCAGTGATGTCCTGGAACTGAGATGATTGACCTCCAACAACCACAACCATCTTCCTTTGTGCTAGGTATGACTCCATCCAGCGGAGAGTTTTCCCCCTGATTCCCATTGACTCCAGTTTTGCTAGGGCTCCTTGATGCCGCACTCGGTCAAATGCTGCCTTGATGTCAAGGGCAGTCACTCTCACCTCACCTCAGGAGCTCAGCTCTTTTGTCCATGTTTGAACCAGGTTTGCAATTAGGTCAGGAGCTGAGTGGCCCTGGCGGAACCCAAACTGGGCCACAGTGAGCAGTTATTGCTAAGCAAGTGCCACTTGGTAGCACTGTTGATGACCCCTTCCATTACTTTACTGATGATGGAGAGTAGACTGATGGAGCAGTAATTGGCCGGGTTGGATTTGTCCTGCTTTTTGTGTACAGGACATACCTGGGCAATTTTCCACATAGCCGGGTAGATGCCAGTGTTGTAGCTGTACTGGAACAGCTTGGCTAGGGGTGCAGCAAGTTCTTGAACACAAGTCTTCAGTACTATTACTGGGATATTGTCAGGGCCCATAGCCTTTGCGGTATCCACACGTGCTCGTGACATGTTTGGATTCTTCTCGCATGGGATAATTCAATTTGCAACATAACTGAACAAATGTATAATAAACGATCATACTGAGTCACTATGATTTATGTGCAGGTGTCAGACATGGTACTTTTGAAATGTATGAATAGATGCTGCACCAGCTAATGAATTACTTTGATGCCACAATCTTTGACCTTTGTGCAATTGGTGGTAGGAGTGAAGCGAACAAGTGATTTCTACATTAAACACTTGCCAGCAGGTCAATGTTTAACAACACATTAGGACATTTTGATACATTAAGGGAACATTCTTTTGTTCATCAAACTGGAAAAACAAAGCCATAAGACTTGTGGAAACAGTGGTGTGAGAGAGAGAGAAAGGGACCACCCTCAACCTGCAGCTCAAAGGCTGCACCATTTGTGGGAAATAGGTTAGCTGAACTTGTCCAGGTCTTGTTGAAGGTTGTGGTTGAGCAACGCCTCACTCCACGGGTATGCCGAGCAGTGGGAAAGGCCAGTACTTCATCTTCTTGAGGAAGGTGGGCAATGATTAGTGTCGGACTGTCTAACACAAGCTTGGACGTGCTGGATTTTGGCAAGAATTCTGTAATGGCAAAAGATCAGGCAGCGGGACTCTGACCATCACGTTACACAGACAGACGCTGCCGACCAGGATATGAGGTGGGCAGAAGGCTCTGACGTTTCTGTAGAGCTGTGTAACGACAAACAGTTGCCGCCTGTGCCAATTCTCGTGAGCCGTGACTCAGTGGGTCAAATTTTCACTTTTGAGTCAGTGGCTTGTTGACTCAAGTCTTACTCCACAAAGCTGAGCACATAATCCAGGCCAACACTCCCAGTGCAGCACTGGGTGAATGCTACACTGTCACTGTCTTTTGGATAAGTCATTAAAGTAAGGCCTTGAATGCTCTCAAAGGAATGAAAACAGGGCAGTTCTCCCCAGTGTCCTGGCTAATATTTATCCCTGAACCAACATCACTGAAACACATTATCTGGTCATTGTCACATTGCTGTTTGTGGGATCTTGCTGTGTGTAAATTGGCTGGATATTTCCTACGTTACAGCATTGAATACATGGAAGGGGTGATCAACAGTGCCACCAAGCGGCACTTGCTTAGCAATAACCTGCTCACTGACGCCCAGTTTGGGTTCCGCCAGGGCCACTCAGCTCCTGACCTCATTACAGCCATGGTTCAAACATGGACAAAAGAGCTGAACTTGAGGTGATGTGGCAGGGGAGGTGGTGGCATAGTGGTATCGACACTAGACTGGTAATATAGAGACCCAGGGTAATGCTCTGGAGACCTGGGTTCAAACCATGACAGATGGTAGAATTTGAATTCAATAAATTATCTGGAATTAAAACCCATCTGGTTCACTAACATCCTTTAGGGAAGAGAATCTGCCGTCCTTACCTGGTTTGGTCTACATGTGACTCCAGACCCACAGCAATATGATTGACGCTTAAATGCCCTCTGAAATGGCCTAGCAAGCCATTCAGTTCTCAAGGGCAAATGGGATGGGCAATAAATGCTGGCCTAGCCAGTGAGACACACATCCAATGAATTAAAAAAAAGAATGACTGCCTTTCACATCAAGGCTGTACTTGACTGAGTGTGGCATCAAGGAGCCTTAGGAGTCAATGGGAATCAGGGGGAAAACTCTCTGCTGGTTGGAGTCATACCTAGCACAAAGGAAGATGGTTGTTGTTGTTGGAGGTCAGTCATCTCAGTTCCAGGACATCACTGCAGGAGTTCCTCAGGGTAGTGTCCTCGGCCCAACCATCTTCAGCTGCTTCATCAATGACCTTCTTTCCATCATAAGGTCAGAAGTGGGGATGTTTCCTGATGATCGCACAATGTTCAGCACCATTCGCGACTCCTCAGATACTGAAGCAGTCCATGTCCAAATGCAGCAAGACCCGGACAATATCCAGGTTTGGGCTGACAAGTGGCAAGTAACATTTGCATCACATAAGTGCCAGGCAATGACTATCTCCAACAAAAGAGAATCTAACAATCTCTGCTTTCAACATCCTGGGGGTTACCATTGACCAGAAACTGAACTGGACCAGCCATATAAATACTGTGGCTACAAGAGTAGGTCAGAGGCTGGGAATTCTGAGTAACTCACCTCCTGATTCCCCAAAGCCTGTCCACCATCTACAAGGCACAAGTCAGGAGTGTGATGGAATACTCCCCACTTGCCTGGATGAGTGCAGCTCCAACAACACTCAAGAAGCTTGACACTGTCTAGGACAAAGGAGCCCACTTGATTGGCATTCCATCCACCACCTTAAACATCTCTCCCTCCACCACCGATGCACAGTAACAGCAGTGTGTACCATCCACAAGATGCACTGCAGCAACTCACCAAGCCTCCTTTAACAGCACCTTCCAAACCTGTGACCTCTGCCATCTAGAAGGACAAGGGCAGCAGATAGATTGAAACACCCCCACCTGGAAGTTCCCCCCAAGTCACTCACCATCCTGACTTGGAAATATATCACCGTTCCTTCACTGTCGCTGGGTCAAAATCCTGGAACTCCTTCCCTAACAGCACTGTGGCTGTACCTACACCACATGGACTGCAGTGGCTCAAGAAGGCAGCTCATCACCACCTTCTTAAGGGCAATTAGGGATTGGTCAATCGATGCTGGCCTCACCAGTGAAGCCCACATCGGCTTGAATGAATAAAAAAAACTCTGCACCCACTTCATTAAAGCGCTTTGGGATGTCCTGAGGTCATGAAATGTGTTGTATAAATACAAGTTTTTCTTAACTTTCTGTTATCTTCTGCTGTGAACTCAGGTAACTAATGGTTGAAGTGCTTATCCTCTGGAGGGGAGACTCTGACTCCTAAATCCTCCTTGTATGCTGAGGAGTGTGACTTGAATCAACTTCAGGGTTTCAATGGCCCTCTAGTTTTAAGGCATTCGATGTCACAGTCTGTGCGTCCTAATGTTGGGGTGCGATGGACATCCAGATTTGCTCGTGCTTCCTCAGCAGCATTAACACACCAGGAAGGTGTGGGCATCTCTCTCGGACCAGTCTCTCAACTCTTTATCTCCAGCTAGATTCATTAGATTTTTTTCTGGAGGCTGAGCAGACATCTGGTTGGATTAGTGCACTGGGAAAGGGGCCAAATTCTTGTCAGTTTTGAACAGGGTAGAGTGGAAGATCAGAACATCTGTTTGGACAAAACCCATGTTGAGTACACGCCCATTCCCTCAGCAGCCAGTTTGTTGATACACAGAGCAGTGCTGGCTTTCACAGTGATCTCACACAAACCTTTCAGGCAGACATCAGAGGTGTGGGTCCAGAAATTGGATCACGTGGACCCTGCGCCCCCCCTTGATTTTCAGATGAGTAGATGGGTCATATATGGCATGCGTGTCTCATTCTGAACTGGCCGTGTGCTGCACACCATATTGGTTTAGGGCACACTCAGCAAGCCTGCCTGAACCTGACATCATTGCAAATCGAGGTGCGAATGTCTATGTTGAGCCCCTTTTTTTTGAGAATGGATCACGACCACACTGTCATGTAGATGAACCAGCAGCTTTCAATGGGATGCTGCCAGCTGCCCAACGTGACCAGGGGCCCCACTGGGAGTCAGGCTTCTATAAGCGTGTGTGCGTGACGAATGAACTGCGTGGAGGGTCCGGATTATTTGTAACGCTGAATAAATCGGATGTTCCGATCTGATTTGCTTTGTTTCTCTCTCTCTGCATTAACTGATTTACTGAACAGAGCTGGTTTCTTTAGTGGGAACATGTTGCATTCTATAAATTCAGAATGGTTAATGGCCCCGTGAGCATTGCTCTGATAAAGGTTAGAATTGAACATTGTGTCGTGTGTGTTGCCCTTTGACTTCAGGCACTGAGCATGTGTGGGTTGGGGTACCATTGGGCCTCCTGATGATTCCTGTGTTAAAGTAAAATGAGCAAGCGATTTGCATGTTCCTGAAGCCAATGTGGATATTTCAGTCATGGTAAAAAGGAACTTTCATTTATGTAGAGCCACTCACAGCCTCAGAACACCCCAAAGGACTCCACGGTCAATGAAATATTTTTCAAATGTAGGGCAGGGATTTTCCTGTGGGATTATTATCCGGCTGAAATTTGAGTCAGAAACCCGCACAATGGACAGAATCTTGTTGAGGTGTCTGGCGGTTGGGGGTGGGGGGGTAGTCTCACCTACTGGCTGGAGAGCCAGCAAGAGACTCACGCTGCCTCTTTTCTGGAAGTCCCGTCAAAACCACAAACCAAGCAGGCAGTGGCGAGGCCAGCAGTGGACCTTCCCATTGGAATGAAGACCCCAGTGCCAGAAGTCCCGCCTCCTGAGAGCTGCTGGCCAATCAGAGGGCTGGCAGCTCCTGTGCTCGGCAGCGCCACTGGAGAGATGGTGGCTGCTACCGGAATGAACAGGCCCTGGAGTCCCAGGATTGGTGGGGCAACCCAAGTCATTACTTACTCACAGGTAAGTAATATGGGGGGGGGGGGGGGGGAAATGGGGTTTCACAGGGTGTGGTTGGCGGGGTGGGGGGGGGGTCACAGAGAGAGGGGTTGTCAGCAAGGACATGGGTGTGGATCTGGCTATCATTGCTGCCCCCCCTCCTTCCCAAATTCTAGCCCCTTGATCAGGCACTGATTGCCTTTTATCAAGAGCCCCTCCATCCCACCCTAGAGGTGACGAGCTGGCCACACAGTTTTACCTGTAGTGCACGCCACATGGCGACTGTTGGGATGAATCTCTCTGCTGGATGGCCCGCTGCTGATGCAGCACCCAGACAGAGGTGGGGGGCTGTCAAAACCTGGCTGGAGCACTGCCCCTCACACCCCCCATGTCCCCCTCCACTCAGGTCTGCCACTAAGAGGCCATCTCTAGGCAGTTAAACTTCCCACCCCTGCCTGCGGGAGTCTGGAGGCTGACTGGAAAATCCCCCTCACTTCCCTTAAATTGGCCTCAAATGTCTCTTGCTGGAGGGATTGGCAATTGTCTCCCCGCCGGCTGTGGGTGTCATAGGCCTGCTGGGACCCCAATCACCCCTCTCTTAATGTCTTTGAGCTTTTTGAAGTAAGGGAGAGGGTGAATGAGGGTAATGTGGTTGATGTTGTGTATATGGACTTTCAAAAGGTGTTTGATGAAGTACTATATATTAGACGTGTTAACAGAACAAAATCCCAAGGGATTAAAAGGACATTGATAACATAGATACAAAACTGACTTAAGGGATAGAAAGCAAAGAGTAATGCTAGAACTGTGGACAAGTTACCGTCCAGCCCATTGTGTCTGCACCGGCCAAAAAGAGAAAAAAGAATCTAGCCGCTCATTTTAATTCCACTTTCCAGCCCCTGGTCCGTAGCCTTGCAGGTTCCAGCACTTCAGATGCAGATCCAGGTCCCTTTTAAATGAGTTGAGCATTTCAGCCTCAACCACCAATTTAGGCCATGAATTCCAGACACCCATCACCCTCTGGGTGAAAAGGTTTTTCCTCATGACCCCTCTAATCCTTCTACCAATCATCTTAAATCTATGCCCGGGACATGAGGAAGGACGTTTTTACCCAGAGGGTAGTGGGTGTCTGGAATTCGCTGCCCAAGTTGGTGGTCGAGGCAGAAACTCTAAACTCTTTTAAAAAGTACCTGGATCTGCACCTAAAGTGCCAAAAGCTGCAGGGCTATGGGCCGGGTGCAGGAAGGTGGGATTAGAAAGGGCACCTTGGTGTTCTCGGGCTGGCATGGACAAGATGGGCCGAATGGCCTCCTTCTGTGCTGTAACTTTTCTATGGTTGTAACCCTAGCTTATCCAATCTTTCCTCAGCTGAAATTTTCAAGCCCTGGCAACATTCTTGTAAATCTCCCCCTGCACTCACTCCAGAGCAATTGTGTCCTTCCAGAACTGACCAGAACTGTGCACAAAATTCCAGTTGTCACCTAACCAGTATTTTATACAGTTCCAGCATTACATCCCTGCTTTTGTATTTAATACCTCACCCAATAAAGGAAAGCATTCCATATGCTTTCCTGACCACCTTGTCCACCTGTCCTGCCACCTTCAAGGTCCTGTGACCATGCACTCCAAGGTCTCTCACTTCCTCAACCCCTCTCAGTAACTTCCCATTTATTGAGTATTCCCTTGCTTTGTTTGCCTCCCCAATGTATTACCTCACACTTTTCCACATTGAATTCCATTCTCCACTTCTCCACCTGCTCAACCAAACCATTGATATCATTCTGGAGACAGCCGCTATCCTCTTCACTATCAACTACATGGCCAATTTTTGTGTCGTCTGCAAATTTCCCAATCATATCTCCCACAATTAAGTCTAAATCATTAATACATACAACAAACAGCAAGGGACCCAACACTGAGCCCTGTGGAACACCACTGGAAACTGTTTGCCATTTGCAAAAACATCCATCGACCATTACCCTTTGTTTCCTGTCGCTGAGCCAATTTCAAATCCAATCTGCCACCTTCCCCTGTACCCCATGGGATCTCACTTTCCTGACCACTCTGCCATGCAAATGCTTTACTCAAATCCATGTAGACAACATCCACTGCACTACCCTCATCAATCCTCCTTGTTACTTCCTCAAAAAATTCTATTAAGTTAGTAAGCTGCAATTTTCCAGCCCTGGCAACATTCTTGTAAATCTCCTCTGCACTCACTCAAGAGCAATTGTGTCTTTCCTGGAATGTGGTGACCAGAACTGTGCACAAAATTCCAACTGTGAGCTAACCAGCATTTCATACAGTTCTCCTAACAAAACCATGCTTACTGTCCCTGATCAACCCGTGCCTTTCTAGTGACAGTTTATTCTGTCTTTCAGAATTGTTTCCAATAATTTGCCTACCACCGAAGTCAGACTGAGCGTCCTATAATCTTCTGGCCTATCCCTCACACCCTTTTTAGGTAATGGTACAAGGTTCGCAGACCTCCAATCCTCTTGGGATCTTGGCTGAATCTAGTGAGGATTAGAAAATGATCCTCAGATCATCCACTATTTCCTCCCTGGCTTCCTTTAACAGCCTGGGATACAATCCATCCGGCCCAGTGATTTATCCACCTTCAAGGATGTCAGTCCCTCCTGTAGTTCCTCTCTCACTATGCTTATTGTATCTAATATTTCACACTCCTCCTCTTTAACTAGAATGTCTCCCTTTCCTTAAGTGAAGACAGAGACAAAGTGCTCATTGAGAACCCTGCCCACATCTTCTGCATCAACGCACAAGTTACCATGTATGTCTCTGTTCGGCCCTACCCTTTCCATAGTTATTCTCTTGCTGTTAAGGTACTGGTAAAACATCTTTGGATTTTCTTTAATTTTACCTGCCAATATATTTTTGTATCCTCTTTGCTTTCCTAATTTCCATTTTTACTTCACCCCTGTACTTTCTATACTCCTCTCGGCTTTCTACAGAATTAAGTCTTGTGTGACTGTCATAAGCTTTCTTTTTCTGCTTTACCTTACCCTGAATGCTTCTGGATAACCAGGGGGCTCTAGATTTGGCAGTACCACCCTTAATCTTTGTGGGGACATGTCTACACTGTGCCCATAGAATCACAGGTTTCCTTTCTAATAGCTACATCCAGTCCAGTCTCGCCAGCTCCCCTCTCAGCTTTGTAAAATTTGTCCTCCCCCAATTTAGAATGTTTTCTCCTGTTCTATCTTTATCCTTTTCCATAATGATGCTAAATCTAACTGTATTATGGTCACTATGTCCAAAATGGTTCCTAACTGCTGCTTCATCCACTTACCCAGCCCCATTTGCTAAGACTAAACCTAGGATTATGCCCCCTATCCGGGGTTTGTTACGCGCTGGCTTAAAAAGCTCCCTTGAATGCAGTTCAAGAATTTTGTACCCTCTGTGCCCTTCACACTGTTCCTATCCCAGTTGATATTGGGGTAGCTGACGTCCCCAACGATTACTGTCCATTTGTTTTTACACTCAGAAATCAATCAACATATTTGCTCTTCTCACCCCCTTCCACTGTTTGGGGGTCTGTAGCACACTCCTAGCAGTGTGGCTGCCACTTCTCTATTTCTGAGCTCAACCCAAAAGGCCTCATTTGATGCTTGATTTAGTGTTACACCCCTTCTCACAGCTGCAATTGATTCTTTAACCAACAGCGCTACACCCCCACGTTTTTATCCCTCTCCCAATCCTGGGGCGTTGAGCTGTCACTTTTGCCCCTCATTCAGCCAAGTTTCCATTATAGCGTTGATATCATGCTGCTATGTGTCTATTTGTGCTCTCAGCTCATCAGCTTTATTTACTAGCCATTTGCATTTACATATATACCTTTTAACACTGCCACATTCTTGTGCTGTACACTTTTTAACCTGTGCTGCTTCTGTCTTTCAATCACTCACTAATCCTCCATCTTCCATTCCCTGCTCTGAATTTTCCCTCAGGATCCCAGCCCCCGTGCCAACCTAATTTAACCCCTCCCCACCTCCACCAGCTCTCACAAATCCCCCTCCCAGTCCTGTTCAGGTGTAGACCATTCAACTTGTACAGGTCCCACCTTCCCCAGAATCGGTCCCAATGCCCCAGAAATCTGATATCCTCCCTCCTACACCAACTTCCCAGCCACATATTTAATTGCTCAGTTCTCCTATTTCTATATTCATTTGCATGTGGGACTGGGAGTAATCCTGAGATTACTGCTTCAAACTCCTTCCTAGCTCCCTAAGGTCTGCTTTCAGAACCTCATTCTCTTTCTTACCTAAGCCATTGGTGTCACTGGCTGGTCCAGCATTTATTGCCCATCCCTAGTTGCCCTTGAGAAGGTGGTGGTGAGCTGCCTTCTTGAACTGCTGCAGTCCATGTGGTGTAGGGACACCCACAGTGCTGTTAGGGAGGGAGTTCCAGGATTTTCACCCAGCGACAGTGAAGGAACAGCGATATATTTCCAAGTCAGGATGGTGAGTGACTTGGAGGGGAACCTCCAGGTGGTGGTGTTCCCATCTATCTGCTGCCCTTGTCCTTCTAGATGGTAGTGATCGTGGGTCTGGAAGGTGCTGTTGAAGGAGCCTGGGTGAGTTCCTACTGTACATCTTGTAGATGGTACACACTGCTGCTACTGTGCATTGGTGGTGAAGGGAGTGAATGTTTGTGGATGGGGTGCCAATCAAGTGGGCTGCTTTGTCCTGGATGGTGGCGAGCTTCTTGAGTGTTGTGGGAGCTGCACTCATCCAGGCAAGTGGGGAGTATTCCATCACACTCCTGACTTGTGCCTGGGAGAAGGTGGACAGGCTTTGGTGAGTCAGGAGGTGAGTTACTCATCGCAGGATTCCTAGCCTCTGACCTACTCTTGTAGCCACAGTATTTATATGGCTAGTCCAGTTCAGTTTCTGGTCAATGTTAACTCCCAGGATGTTACTAGTGGGGGATTCAGTGATGGTAATGCCATTGAACATCAAGGAGCGATGGTTGGATTCTCTTGTTGGAGATGGTCATTGTCTGATTCTTGTGTGGAACGAATGTTACTTGCCACTTGTCAGCTCAAGCCTCGATATTGTCCAGGTCTTGCTGCAAATGATTCCTTTTAGTCAGAAGGATGAGGAAGGGTGATATAAAGGACACAATTCTAAAGTGGGTGCAGGAAGAGGGGCATCTGGGAGTTTATGTTTCCAAATATTTAAAGGTGGCAAGATGGGTTTAGAGGTGTTTTTTAATGCATTTTGGATCCTTGGATTTTTAGATGCATAGAGTACAAAAATAAGGAAGTTATAATAAACCTTTATAAATCGCAGGTTAGTCATCAGCTGGTGTATTGTGTTAAATCACAGAATCCTAATGGCACAGAAGGAGGCCATTTGGCCCATTTTGTCTGCACCGGCTCTCCAAATGAGCATTATGACCTAGTGCCCTGCCTTTTCCCTGTATCCCTGTACCTTGTTTCTATTCAATTAATCATCTAAAGCCCTCTTGAATGCCTTGATTGAACCTGCTTCCATCATACATCCAGGCAGCGCATTCCAGACCCAAACCACTCGTTTTGAGAAAAAGTTTTTTCTCATGTCACGTTTGCTTCTTTTGCAAATCACTTTAAATCTGTGCGCTCTGGTTTTCAATCCTTTTACGAGGGAGAACAGCTTCTCCCTATCTACTCTATCCAGCCCCGTCATGATTTTGAACATCTCTATCAAATCTCCTCTTAACCTTCTCCTCTCCAAGGAGAACAGTTCCAATTGCTCCCACCTATCTTCAAAACTCAAGTGTCTCATCCCTGGAACCATTCTCGTAAACCTCATCTGCACTCTCTCCAATGTGTTCACATCCTTCCTATTGTGTGGCGCCCAGAGCTGTACACAATATTCCAGCTGAGGTCTAATAAAGGTTTTATATAAATTCAGCATAACCCCCCTGCTCTTGTACTCTATCACCCTACTAATAAAGCCCAGGATACTATATGCTTTATTAACTGCTTTCTCCCTGATATTCCCCTCTCATATTTGTTCTTGGTTCCCACACCCCTGCGGAGTTAGTTTAAGGCCCTCCCAACAGCACTAGCACAACGCCGCGCAAGAAATTCAATCCCAGCTCTGTCCA
This sequence comes from Carcharodon carcharias, assembly GCF_017639515.1. Classification (NCBI taxonomy): domain Eukaryota; kingdom Metazoa; phylum Chordata; class Chondrichthyes; order Lamniformes; family Lamnidae; genus Carcharodon; species Carcharodon carcharias. The sequence goes on from NC_054479.1 coordinate 3,984,948, forward strand.
GGTACAACCCGTCCGGCTTGTACAGGTGCCATCTCCCCCAGAGCCAGTCCCAGGAATCTAAAGCCCTCCCTCTTGCACCATCTTTCCAGCCACACATTCGTTTGCCTTATCCTCCTATTTCCGAACTCACTGGCACGGGCACAGGGAGCAATCCGGAGATTACTACATCAGAGGTCCTGCTTGCTAATTTTCTACTGAGCTCCCTAAATTCTGATTGCAGGACCACATCCCCCTTCCTACCTAAGTCATTAGTCCCAATGCGGACCACAACCTCTGGCTGATCACCCTCTCCCAGAAGAATGTCCTGCAGCCACTTTGTGACATCCTTGATCCTGGCACCAGGGAGGCAACATACCATCCTGGAGTCACGTCTACGGCCACAGAAACGCCTGTCTGTTCCCCTAACCAATGAATCCCCTGTCACTATAGCTCTTCCTTTCTTCTTCCTCCCCTCCTGTACAGCCGAAACACTCATGGTGCCACAGACTTGGCTCTGACTGCTCTCCTCTGAGGAACCAGCACCCTCACCAGCTTCCAAAATGGAAAACCGATTTGTGAGTGGGACCCCAGGGCACTCCTGCACTACCTGCCTACTTCTCTTGGACTGCCCGGTGGTCACCCATTCTCTCTCCGTCTCCAGGCCCTTAAGCTGTGGTGTGACCACCTCTCTGAACGTGCTATCCATGTAGCTCTCAGCCTCGAGGATGTGCTACAGTGACTCCAGCCGCCGCTCGAGCTCTGAAACCCCCAGGGCTCAAGTTTCTGCAGCTGGCAGGACTTCCTGCTCATGTGGTCGTCTAGGACACCAGTAGTGTCCATAACTTCACACATATTACAGGACACGCATTCCAATTGACTGAGCTGCCCTGCCATGCCTTAACTCTACTTTCTTTACGTTGACCTTATTCTACTTTGGATTATTTATATTACTTTATTATATTGGCCCTAGATTTCTCTTAATCCTGGTGCTTCACAGCTAAATCCAAGTATAGGAACTTTAAAAATAGTACACTTTTCTTAACTACTCACCAGTTCCTACTTACCGAGTAGGAAAAGTAGATAAAGAAAGGAACACCCCCTCCCTTCTCACTAAACTCCCTCAGTCACCAAATTCCAAATGAAGCACTCTACTGCAGCCAAACACAGCACTCCAGGCAGACAAAGTCAGCACTATAAGATATCCTACTTTTATACTCTCTGAACCGAGCCTCTGAAAACCTGATTAAGTCAGTTATCTAATTAACTAGTTGAAGTTGCAAGCAGAGCCTGTATGAGCCCGGTTTTAAGGCTGGACTAAAACTCACCACCTCCTACCCCTAATGGTGACTTTCAGTTAATTGCTAAATTAAAGAAAGATGATACTTCAGATATAATTTAACCCTTAAACTTCCTCAGTCACCAGTCTCCAACTGAAGCTCTCTACTTCAGCCAAACACAGCACTCCAGCACAGGCAAAATCTGGGCACCACACTTTAGGAAGGATGTCAATGCCTTGGAGAGGGTGCAGAGGAGATTTACTAGAATGTGAATGGATTTGAGGGTCTTCAGTTATATGGAGAGACTGGAGAAGCTGGGATTGTTCTCCTTAGAGCAGAGACAGTTAAGGGGAGATTTAATAGAGATGTTCAAAATCATGAATGGTTTTGTTAAAGTAAATAAGGAGAAACTGTTTCCACTGGCTGGAGAGTCAGAAACCAGAGGGACACAGATTTAAGTAATTGGCAAACGCATCAGGTGAGATGAGTTATTTTTATGCAGTGAGTTGTTATAATCTGGAATGCATTGCCAGATAGGGCGGTGGAAGCAGATTCAATAATAACTTTCAAGATTGCAGGGTTATGGGGAAAGAGCAGGACAGGGGATTAATCGGATAGATGCAACAGATGCAGGTGCAGCAAATAATTAATAAGGCAAATGGAATTTTGGCCTGTATTGCTAGGGGGCTGGAGTTTAAAAATAGGGAAGTCTTGTTACAGTTGTACAGGGTGTTGGTGAGGCTGCACCTGGAGCACTGTGTACAGTTTTGGTCCCTGTATTTAAGAAAGGATATACTGGCATTGGAGGCAGTTCAAAAGAGATTCACTAGGCTGATTCCTGGGATGAAGGGGTTGACTTATCAAGAATGGCTAAACAGGTTAGGCCTTTATTCATTAGAGTTTAGAAGAATGAGGGGTGATCTTATTGAAACGTACAAGATTCTGAGGGGCTTTGACAGGGTAGATGTTGGGAAGATGTTTCCACCAGTGGGGGTGAATCTCGAACTAGGGGACATAATTACAGAATAAGGGGACACTCATTTAAAACTGAGATGTGAAGGAATTTCTTCTCTCAGAGAGTAGTGAATGTCTGGAATTCTCTACCCCAGAGAGTTGTGGAGGCTAGATCACTGAAAGTGTTTAAAGAGGAGGTAGATAGATCTTTGAAATATCGGGGAGTTGAGGGCTATGAGGAGCTGGCACGACAGAGGAGTTGAGGCCTGGGGCAGATCAGCCATGATCTTATTGAATAGCAGGGCAGGCTTGAGGGGCCGAATGGCCTACTCCTGCTCCTAGTTCTTATGTTCTTAGACTTTTCAAAGAGCTGGCACAGACAAAATGGGCTGAATGGCCTCTTTCTGAGCTGGATCATTCTGCGATTGTATTTAAAGGAGCTGCCAAGGGCAATTGAAATGACTTGCTACATAATTACACCAGCTGTTTTTACATTTCAGTTAAAAAGAACATGTGGATTTTTGAGCCTTCCCTTCCCTTCTCTCTCTCTCTCTCTCTCTCCTTCTGTCAGATTAACGGCTCTTGGCCAAGGAGAGTGGGTAACAGGGTTACGATTTGCCTCGATGCTCTAGAGCAGGGAAACGAGCTGATATTCCTGGCTCCTGGACACACTCCAGAAGGAGCTGTAAAAAGTCTGTGTTTGTCTGCTGGGTAAGGACATCATCGAACTCACCCCCACATCTCACATCCCCGTGCTCCATTTAACCCGCGTGTCATCTTCCCTCTCGCGCATTAAGGATTGCTGGTGAGTTTGAAGTGTGTAAGAGGTGCTAGTGGTGCTGTAATCTCACAACCCAAAACAGGGAGTGAAATCAGAATTACAGAATGTACAGCAGTGTAACAGGCCATTTGGCCCATCAGACCTGTGCTGGTGTGTATGTTCCACACAGGTGCCCTCTCATCCTTACTTCTTTTCACCCTGTTGCCATATCCTCCTCACGATTACCCAGCTTGCCCTTAAATGGATCTATTCTATTCACCTCAACCACTCACTGGGTAAAGAAGTTTCTCTTGAATTCCTGATTGGATTTATTAGTGACTGTCTTGTATTTATGCTCCCTAGTTCTGGTCTGTTCCACAAGTGGAGACATGTTCTCTACATTGATCCTATCAAACCCTCCTGCAGTCTTAAAGACCTCTGTCAGCCTTCTCTTTCCTAGAGAAAAGAGACCCAGTCTGTTCAATCCTTCCTGATAGTTAGAACCTCTCAGTCCTGTTATCATCCCTTATAAATCCTTCCTTGAATCTTCTCCAGTGCCTCTATATCCCTTCTGTAATTTGGAGACCCAGACTGTTCACAATACTGCATAGAGGCCTATATAAGTTTAACAATTTCAGAAAATGGTGGAAAAACTTGGCAGGCTGAGCGAAACAGATTTAATGGACAGAGTTTTTCACAGATGCAGTGGGTGGCCTCGCGCCTGTCTGAAAAGACCCCCACCATGTCACCTGATTTTACAACCCCCACCCCCCACCCTCCCCCACCCCACCCCACCCCACCGACCCCCACCCCCACCTGCCAGCCCACTCCCCGGAGGGAGAGGGAGTGCGGGGGGAAAATCCAGCCCACTTTGATGACATTTTATCCTCCAGTTCTGATGAAAGGTGTGAAATGTTAACTCCGCACGTGGAGAGAGATGAGTCTTCCAGCGTTTTCCCTCTTACTTTCATAACTCCAGCATCCACAGTGTTTAATGGTTTTTTCAAAACATAACCGCCCTGGCATTTTTCACTTCTCTCCCTTCAGAAATGAACCCTAGTGTTTTGTTCACCATTTTTTTTAATGACCTTATTAATTGCATCATTACTTTTGGTGATTTGTGTATCTATAGCCCAAGGTATTTCATCAGTTTCTTGTTAACAATTAGTATTGATTTCATTCGAGCCAGCTCATGTGTTCTGTGGAATGTTTATGTATCTGTGGAATTGAATCCCACTGGATCCCTCTGCTTGGGATGGGCGGTGGGGGGAGGGATGTGTTCCTTCAGTAATGCTGCCAGCCGCATCCCTGTAGGAGACCACTGTTGTATTTGATGACTGGCTGAATGCATATCTTTCTGAGCTTGGTTTAATAGAAGAATGTTCACTTGAGAAAATACTTGGCATTCAAACCCTCCATTGAAATAGTGTTCTGTTTTTTATCACATGTTCTGTTTGAACAATTTTAAAAATATATAATTGTCAGTTCCTCTCCATGAAAATAATAATTATAATATACGCACTGAGTTGGATTTATTTAGAACTGGGAATGGAACTGTTTCCATTTCAAGGACCTAGTGTTTGCATCGAGCACTTCACTCTGATCTGACTACACCGCTTATTCAATATTCTCTCTAACTTTCCTTTGTGTGGAGCCTGTTGGCACTGTGTGGTCCCTTTAAGAGTGCTGCACCTCACTACATTCATGCTTCTTAAAGGGAACATTGCATGTGCCCAGGCAGGTTGCTGCAGTGTGCAATATGTTCTGGATTGCAGCATGGTCCCACACTCATGCAGCTGAGAGGAAACAGTCCTTAATGCAGCTGAGGTTCAGCGCAGAGAATTGTAATGTGATGCGTTTTGGTTAGGTGAATGGGGAGACGCAATACGAACGGAACGGTACAATTTTGGAGGGTCAGGAACAGAGAAAGTGTGGTAAAATAACCCTTGAAGGTGGCAGTAATAAGGCTGTTAAAAAGGCAAATGGCATAATGAGATCAATAAATAAGAGACATGGAACACAAAGGCAAAGGAAGTTAAAATGAAAACAGAAAATGCTGGAAATACAGAGCAGATCTGGCAGTGTCTGTGGGGAGAGAAAGAGTGTTAACATTTCAGATCTATAACGTTTCATAAGGTCTCGTGAGTAGAGGTGGTGTGGATGGCAAAATCATGAACAGCTGCTGTCCAAAAATGAGAGAGAGAGAAACAAGAGAGAGAAACAAAGCAAAATGGAAGCAGAGGCTACGATCCAAACTTGTTGATCTGAGGGAAGTGAATGTACTATCGCCAAGTTTGCAGATGACACAAAAATAGTGGGGAAGGCAAGTGGTGTGGATGACACAAGGAGTCTACAGAGGGACATAGACAGGTTAAGTGAATTGGCAAAAATTTGGCAGATGGAATATAACTTTGGCAGGAAGAATAGAGGAGCTGAATATTATTTAAGTGGAGAAAGCTGCAGCACAGATGGATTTGGGGGTCCTCGTGCATGAATCACAAAAAGCTAGCATACAAGTTCAGCAGGTAATAGAGAACGCAAATGGAATGTTGGCCTTTATTTCAAAGGGAATGGAGTATAAAAATAGGGAAGTCTTGCTAATACTATACAAGGCACTAGTTAGACCACACCTAGAATACTGTGAACAGTTTTGGCCCCCTTATCTAAGGAAATATATACTGGCATTGAAGGCAGCCCAGAGAAGGTTCATTATGTTGATCCCAGGTACAGAGGGATTTTCTTATGAGGAGAGGTTGAGTAGGTTGGGCCTGTACTCATTGGAGTTTAGAAGAATGAGAGGTGACCTTATTGAAACATATAAGATTTTTAGGGGGCTTGACAGGGTAGATGCTGAGAGGTTGTTTCCCTTTGTGGGAGAGCCTAGGACCAGAGGGCATAATCTCAGAGTAAGGGATCGCCCATTTAAGACAGAGATGAGGAGGAATTTCTTCTCTCTGAGAGTGGTGAATCTGTGGAATTCTTTACCGCAGAGGCTGTAGAGGCTGCATCGTTAAGTATATTCAACACTGAGACAGACAGATTTTTAATCAGTAAGGGGATCAAGGGTTATGGGGAAAAGGCAGGAAAGTGGAATTGAGGATTATCAGATCAGCCATGATCTCATTGCATGGTGGAGCAGACTCGATGGGCTGAATGGCCTACTTCTGCTCCTACGTCTTATGGTCTTATGGTCTTTAGAACTAAAAAGAGCTAAAATTGCTATTCCTAGAGCTTGTGTTGAACTTCATTGGAACATTACAGCAGGTCGAGGACAGAGAGGTCAGAGTGGGAGTGTTGAGGATTAAAATGGTAGCGACTGGAAGTTCAGGATCATGCTTGCTGACTGAATGGAGGTGCTCAGTATTTGGTATTTCCAATGTAGAGTGGACCACATTGTAAATAGTGCATACAGTATACTACATTAAAAATACACTTAAATCACTGTTTCACTTGGAAGGAAAATTTGGGATCTTGGATGGTGATTAGCGAGGAGGTATCATATTAAATGTGGAGCAGGCTTGAGGGGCCAAATGGTCTACTCCTGCTCCTAATTCATATGTTTGTAAAAGGACAGGTGTTGCTTCTCCTGTGTTAGCATGGAAAGATGCTGTGGGAAGGGAAGGGGAATATGGGGGGTGATTGAGGAGTGGACCAGGGTATCGTGGAGGGAACGATCCCATTGGAATGCTGAAAGGGGGGATGCAGGGGAAGATGAATCGTGGTGATGTCACGTTGGAGGTGATGGAAATAGCGGAGGATGATCCACTGCATATGGAGGCTGGTGGGTTGGACAGCGAGGACCAGGGGAACTTTATCGTGGTTCTGGGAGGGAGAGGAAGGGGTGGGAGCAGAAATAAATTGGATACGCTCAAGAGCCCTGTCACCCAGGCTGGGGAGAAACCTCGGTTGAGGAAAGATGAAGGAATATCAGAAGTGCTGATTTGGAAGGTAGCCTCACCAGAGCAGATGTGACAGAAAGCTAGGAGAATGGAATGGGAATGGAGTCCTTACAGGAAGCAGGACCTGAGGAAGTATAGTCAAGATAATGGTGGCTGTCCAAGGTCTCTGGTGAATATTTTTCTTGACGTGTTCTGTGACTGTAAGGGACTGGTTAGCTGACTGCCCCCCGTGCGTGACTCCCCCTGTCGAATATCAGCTCCACAAACTGCAGGCTCTTGGGTTTCACATATGAAGCACAAACTCCGCCCGGCCAGATTAAAGCGATTGGCTGTAAAAGACCAACTGCTCCATTGATACCAGCCTGCCCTCCAAGGTTGGCGGGGCATTGCGGACAGATACCTACCACCACCCCGCACAAACCAACCTAAACTAACCATTGAGGGAGGAAAACCCAGCAGCGATGTAGCAGCATCAGTTGAGAATCATCCACAGTTGCAAAGTGCTTCATTTTGGCATCAGATTCGAGATTGACTACAGTTGATTACACAGCCGAATAGTCATGTTCATTAATGCCGCGTGGCTGTTTGACCAAGTTGTAGGAAACTTGGGAGTAGCACAGAAGAGTCCCAGAAAGAGAGGATTATATTTTGTTCACTTTGTGTAATTGCAACCTCACTTTTCTCAAATGCTGCCTCTAAGATGCATCATTATCTCTCCTCAGGATTAATGAGTCAGTGCTCCACAAAGACCACAAGATCACAGTGATGAGCTACATCATCTCGCTGAAAATCGAACCCCCTCCATCGCTTTCTCACAACCTCTCCGGATTCCCCCTCACCACGATAACCCTGACCCACGTGCTGGTAAGATACTGAACTGTGCCGAGCCTTCAGATAAACAATGAGCAGAATGCAGAAGCAGCAATTGTAGGAGCCTTCCTGTCTTCTCTCTCTTGAGTACTCATTGAAAATATCACTCACTCCAGGGTGACTGGAGTTCCAGCGTTGTAAATGAGCAGTGAATTGTTATAGAGATGTTGAAATGTTATAAAAACAAAGTGAGAGTTGCTGATACCTCATCACTGGGAAGCAGCCCCTCCTAGTATAGCTTTTCCAAAGCTACTGGCACTCCGAGCTCACATGGTCCCTGGAAAGATGCTGTTAAGTCCGTGATCGCATTGGGAGCAGGTTCAGAAGAAATGAGCCAACAGTTTTAAACAATCCCCAATCCCTGCTCCCTGCTCCCCCACCACCCCCTGCTCCCCACTCCCCTGCTCCCCACTCCCCTGCTCCCCACTCCCCTGCTCCCCACTCCCCTGCTCCCCACTCCCCTGCTCCCCCCAACCCCACTCCCCTGCTCCCCACTCCCCTGCTCCCCCCAACCCCACTCCCCTGCTCCCCACTCCCCTGCTCCCCAATCCCCTGCTCCCCACTCCCCTGCTCCCTGCTCCCCCACCACCCCCTGCTCCCCACTCTCCTGCTCCCCACTCCCCTGCTCCCCACTCCCCTGCTCCCTGCTCCCCCACCACCCCCTGCTCCCCACTCTCCTGCTCCCCACTCCCCTGCTCCCCACTCCCCTGCTCCCCCCAACCCCACTCCCCTGCTCCCCACTCCCCTGCTCCCCAATCCCCTGCTCCCCACTCCCCTGCTCCCTGCTCCCCCACCACCCCCTGCTCCCCACTCTCCTGCTCCCCACTCCCCTGCTCCCCCACCACCCCCTGCTCCCCACTCTCCTGCTCCCCACTCCCCTGCTCCCCCACCACCCCCTGCTCCCCACTCCCCTGCTCCCCCCAACCCCACTCCCCTGCTCCCCCCAACCCCACTCCCCTGCTCCCCACTCCCCTGCTCCCCCCAACCCCACTCCCCTGCTCCCCACTCCCCTGCTCCCTGCTCCCCCACCACCCCCTGCTCCCCACTCCCCTGCTCCCCACTCTCCTGCTCCCCACTCCCCTGCTCCCCCCAACCCCACTCCCCTGCTCCCCCCAACCCCACTCCCCTGCTCCCCACTCCCCTGCTCCCCCCAACCCCACTCCCCTGCTCCCCACTCCCCTGCTCCCTGCTCCCCCACCACCCCCTGCTCCCCACTCCCCTGCTCCCCACTCTCCTGCTCCCCACTCCCCTGCTCCCCACTCCCCTGCTCCCTGCTCCCCCACCACCCCCTGCTCCCCACTCCCCTGCTCCCCACTCTCCTGCTCCCCACTCCCCTGATCCCCACTCTCCTGCTCCCCACTCCCCTGATCCCCACTCTCCTGCTCCCCACTCCCCTGCTCCCCACTCCCCTGCTCCCCACCCCCCTGCTCCCCACTCCCCTGCTCCCCACTCCCCTGCTCCCCCTGCTCCCCTGCTCCCCACTCCCCTGCTCCCCACTCCCCTGCTCCCCACTCCCCTGCTCCCCACTCCCCTGCTCCCCCCAACCCCACTCCCCTGCTCCCCACTCCCCTGCTCCCCACTCCCCTGCTCCCCACTCCCCTGCTCCCCACTCCCCTGCTCCCCCTGCTCCCCACTCCCCTGCTCCCCACTCCCCTGCTCCCCACTCCCCTGCTCCCTGCTCCCCCACCACCCCCTGCTCCCCACTCCCCTGCTCCCCACTCCCCTGCTCCCCACTCCCCTGATCCCCACTCTCCTGCTCCCCACTCCCCTGCTCCCCACTCCCCTGCTCCCCACCCCCCTGCTCCCCACTCCCCTGCTCCCCACTCCCCTGCTCCCTGCTCCCCACTCCCCTGCTCCCCACTCCCCTGCTCCCCACTCCCCTGCTCCCCACTCCCCTGCTCCCCACTCCCCTGCTCCCCACCCCCCTGCTCCCCCTGCTCCCCACTCCCCTGCTCCCCACTCCCCTGCTCCCCACTCTCCTGCTCCCCACTCCCCTGATCCCCACTCTCCTGCTCCCCACTCCCCTGATCCCCACTCTCCTGCTCCCCACTCCCCTGCTCCCCACTCCCCTGCTCCCCACCCCCCTGCTCCCCACTCCCCTGCTCCCCACTCCCCTGCTCCCCCTGCTCCCCTGCTCCCCACTCCCCTGCTCCCCACTCCCCTGCTCCCCACTCCCCTGCTCCCCACTCCCCTGCTCCCCCCAACCCCACTCCCCTGCTCCCCACTCCCCTGCTCCCCACTCCCCTGCTCCCCACTCCCCTGCTCCCCACTCCCCTGCTCCCCCTGCTCCCCACTCCCCTGCTCCCCACTCCCCTGCTCCCCACTCCCCTGCTCCCCCACCACCCCCTGCTCCCCACTCCCCTGCTCCCCACTCCCCTGCTCCCCACTCCCCTGATCCCCACTCTCCTGCTCCCCACTCCCCTGCTCCCCACTCCCCTGCTCCCCACTCCCCTGATCCCCACTCTCCTGCTCCCCACTCCCCTGCTCCCCACTCCCCTGCTCCCTGCTCCCCACTCCCCTGCTCCCCACTCCCCTGCTCCCCACTCCCCTGCTCCCCACTCCCCTGCTCCCCACTCCCCTGCTCCCCACCCCCCTGCTCCCCACTCCCCTGCTCCCCACTCCCCTGCTCCCCACTCCCCTGCTCCCCACTCCCCTGCTCCCCACTCCCCTGCTCCCCACTCTCCTGCTCCCCACTCCCCTGCTCCCCACTCCCCTGCTCCCCACTCCCCTGCTCCCTGCTCCCCCACCACCCCCTGCTCCCCACTCCCCTGCTCCCCACTCCCCTGCTCCCCACTCCCCTGCTCCCCACTCCCCTGCTCCCCACTCCCCTGCTCCCCACCCCCCTGCTCCCCACCCCCCTGCTCCCCACTCCCCTGCTCCCCACTCCCCTGCTCCCCACTCCCCTGCTCCCTGCTCCCCCACCACCCCCTGCTCCCCACTCCCCTGATCCCCACTCCCCTGCTCCCCACTCCCCTGCTCCCCACCCCCCTGCTCCCCACCCCCCTGCTCCCCACTCCCCTGCTCCCCACCCCCCTGCTCCCCACTCCCCTGCTCCCACTCCCCTGCTCCCCACTCCCCTGCTCCCCACTCCCCTGCTCCCCACTCCCCTGCTCCCCACTCCCCTGCTCCCCACCCCCCTGCTCCCCACTCCCCTGCTCCCCACTCCCCTGCTCCCCACCCCCCTGCTCCCCCTGCTCCCCACTCCCCTGCTCCCCACTCCCCTGCTCCCCACTCTCCTGCTCCCCACTCCCCTGCTCCCCACTCCCCTGCTCCCCACTCCCCTGCTCCCCACTCCCCTGCTCCCCACTCCCCTGCTCCCCACTCCCCTGCTCCCCCTGCTCCCCACTCCCCTGCTCCCCACTCCCCTGCTCCCCACTCCCCTGCTCCCTGCTCCCCCACCACCCCCTGCTCCCCACTCCCCTGCTCCCCACTCTCCTGCTCCCCACTCCCCTGCTCCCCACTCCCCTGCTCCCCACTCCCCTGCTCCCCACTCCCCTGCTCCCCACTCCCCTGCTCCCCACTCCCCTGCTCCCCCTGCTCCCCACTCCCCTGCTCCCCACTCCCCTGCTCCCCACTCCCCTGCTCCCTGCTCCCCCACCACCCCCTGCTCCCCACTCCCCTGCTCCCTGCTCCCCCACCACCCCCTGCTCCCCACTCCCCTGCTCCCCACTCTCCTGCTCCCCACTCCCCTGCTCCCCACTCCCCTGCTCCCCCTGCTCCCCACTCCCCTGCTCCCCACTCCCCTGCTCCCCCTGCTCCCCACTCCCCTGCTCCCCACTCCCCTGCTCCCCACTCCCCTGCTCCCTGCTCCCCCACCACCCCCTGCTCCCCACTCCCCTGCTCCCTGCTCCCCCACCACCCCCTGCTCCCCACTCCCCTGCTCCCCACTCTCCTGCTCCCCACTCCCCTGCTCCCCACTCCCCTGATCCCCACTCTCCTGCTCCCCACTCCCCTGATCCCCACCCCCCTGCTCCCCACTCTCCTGCTCCCCACTCCCCTGCTCCCCACTCCCCTGATCCCCACTCCCCTGCTCCCCACTCCCCTGATCCCCACTCTCCTGCTCCCCACTCCCCTGCTCCCCACTCCCCTGCTCCCCACTCCCCTGCTCCCCACCCCCCTGCTCCCCCTGCTCCCCACTCCCCTGCTCCCCACTCCCCTGCTCCCCACTCCCCTGCTCCCCACTCTCCTGCTCCCCACTCCCCTGCTCCCCACTCCCCTGCTCCCCACCCCCCTGCTCCCCACTCCCCTGCTCCCCACTCCCCTGCTCCCCACTCCCCTGCTCCCCACTCCCCTGCTCCCCACCCCCCTGCTCCCCACCCCCCTGCTCCCCACTCCCCTGCTCCCCACCCCCCTGCTCCCCACCCCCCTGCTCCCCACTCCCCTGCTCCCCACCCCCCTGCTCCCCACTCCCCTGCTCCCCACTCCCCTGCTCCCCACTCCCCTGCTCCCCACTCCCCTGCTCCCCACTCCCCTGCTCCCCACTCTCCTGCTCCCCACTCCCCTGCTCCCCACTCCCCTGCTCCCCACTCCCCTGCTCCCCACTCCCCTGCTCCCCACTCCCCTGCTCCCCCTGCTCCCCACTCTCCTGCTCCCCCTGCTCCCCACTCTCCTGCTCCCCACTCTCCTGCTCCCCACTCTCCTGCTCCCCACACCCCAGCTCCCCCCCTACCCCCCCACACCCCAGCTCCCCCCCTACCCCCCCGCTCCCCAGCTCCCCCCCCCACTCCCCACGCCCCCTCAATCTTTTCCACTCCTGGAGACCTCTCAGCAGATCCCCCATTGGTTGTCTGACCTCAGGAAATTCACTAAAATAATTGCAGGTCCTGGTCCGAATGTCCAGACGGTTGTCAACCTTCCTGGGCTGCCTCGGGGTTTCTGGGGATTAAAGATTAACCTCCCACCGTGGACAGTAACCCAGCGGAAAAGCCTTCGGCTGCATTAAAAACACATTTCTTCACTTCCCCTGAACGCTCTTGTTTATTGGAAGTGGCATTTTTGCCTGTCTGGTGGGGGTGGTGACGTGGGCGGGGGTGGAGGTGGTGAGGTGGGCGTGTGTGGGTGGTGGGTGGGGGTGGGTGGGGGTGGGTGTGGTGAGGTGGGTGGTGGGTGGGGGTGGGTGTGGTGAGGTGGGTGGTGGTGGGCAGTGGTGGGTGATGGGTGGGGGTGGGTGTGGTGAGGTGGGTGGTGGGTGGGGGTGGGTGGTGGTGGGTGGTGGGTGGGGGTGGAGGTGGTGAGGTGGGTGGTGGTGGGTGGTGGGTGGGGGTGGGTGTGGTGAGCTGGACGGGGGCGGGTGGTGGGTGGGGGTGGGAACGCATTTGGAGGCCGAGGGGCCTGGGGCATGAGTCCAACCAGAGTTGGCAAGCCGATTGTGCGGGCATCTGATCTTCACCAAAAACGATGCCAGGAAGAGTTGCTGGCACCATCTGCAGACCAAAGGCTGGAAGCTGGCCGTTTTGTGTCTGCCCTTAAAAATGTTTTTATTGACACCTGAGGCTGGGGTTAAAGGTGTCCTGGAGATTCCTGAACTGGCAAGTGCCGGGAACTCTTGCCAGTTGTGTTGGGCATGTCTGTGGATTACTGGGACCGTGTGGATATCAGGAACAGCATAGCTGGGGCAGGGATGGTGGATGGTTTAACACTCGGAACTGGAGCAGTGGGGAAGGAGATGGCAAATGTCCCGGGGAGTTGGGGGGTGCTGGGGGGGTGGGGTGGTGAGGAGGGGACTGCCTCCTGTCACCGTGACAACCACAGAAATTATTTCAAAGCAATTTCCATTCAGATTTAACAACCGAGAACATTGAATCCTACCCACGTTCTTGCAGGTTTTCTAACATTTGTTCAGTCGAGAGCCTGAAGTGTCATCTTTCGGTGGGGGGGGGTGGGTGTTGGAGGTGACATTGAACCGATGCCTCGTGGATTTAAAAGATCCCACAGCCAGAACTACCAAGAGTTGAGGGTGGAGGTTCTCCCCGGTGTCCCTGCCTATGGTTATCCCCTCACCAACGTCATGTTTGGCCAATATCTCATTGTTGCACGTGGGATCTTGCTGTACACAAATTGGCTGCTGGGCTCCCTAACCCTAGAGCACCTTCAGAATCCCCTTATTGGCTGCAGACCACTTTTGGACCTCCTGAGGTTGTGAAAGGTGCTACACAAATGCAAGTCTTTCTCTGGGCCTATAAGCCAGGCCAGCCCTCCAAGGAGGATTTGAAGGAGCTGTGTGTGGAACAACAGCGTGAAGATGTGACCTACCAGGGCCAACACACAACAGAGTGATAGTTGGCAGCAAGTTATTCTGTACTTAACTTACTGACATTGTGAGTGGTGGCCCTGCTTGTCTGGGTTTCTGTGCTGACGCAGGAGGGTTTTGGCTTGTTACTATTTTATGAGGTGTGAAATAAATTTTGGTTTAATTTGTGTTAGTTTTAAAAGTCCCTTGTCTGTTTTCATTTATCATCCAATGTTATTTAATCCACGTTTTCACAGGGGTAATGCCAATGACTTAATACTCCCAGCGTACTGTCCCTCAAACTCAAATTCCCTGGATACTTTCCCAGAGGGAAAGAGTACACACTGGGATTATGATCAATAATTGCTCTTTACACACAAACAACAACTTGTATTTATATAGCACCTTTAATGTAATAATCCATTCCAAACCATTACAGGAGCGTTACAAATTAGGATTTGACACTGAGCTACCTAAGGGCAAATGGCCAAAAGCCTGGTCAGAAAAGGAGGCTGTAATGGGTGTCTTAAAGCAGGCGAGAGAGAGAGAGAGAGAGAGGTGGAGAGGTTTAGGGAGGGAATTCCAGAGTTTAGGGTCCAGGCAGCTGAAGGTATGGCCACCAATGGTGAAGCAATTAAAATCGGGGCTGATTATGAGGCTAGAGTCAGATGAGCTTAGATATTTTGAAGGGTTGCGGAACTGAGGTAACAGAGGGTTGATGGAGGCTATTGTGGTGTTTATGGACTTCAAAAAGGCATTTGATAAATGCCACATAATGAACTGGTCTGCAAAACTGAAGCCCTTGAATAAAAAGGAGAGCAGCATGGATACAGCATAGAGATGAGGCAACCCTTTTTTCACCGAGGGTTGTCAGACTCTGGAATTCTTTTCCTCAAGATGGTTGAGGCAGAGTCCTTGAATATCTTTTAGGCAGAGCTAGATGGATTCTTGATGAGCAAGGGGGTGAAAGGTTACCGGGGGTTGGCGGGAAAGTGGGGTTGAGGTCACAATCAGATCAGCCATGACCTTATTGAATGGAGGAGCAGGCTCGAGGGGCTGAGTGGCCTACTCCTGCTCCTTGTACATATGTTTGTATGTTCGATTCAAGGTTGGCAAAGTGACAGGAAAGAGAGTTGTGGCGAATGGTTGACCTTTGGATTGGAGGAAAGTACAGTGGTGTTCCCAGGAATAGGACTGCTTTTCCCAAAATATATTCACGATCTAGACTTGGGTCTATCAGGCACAATTTAAATATTTGTAGATGACACAACATTTGGAAATATTGCGATCTGTGAGGAGGGTAGTGAGAGACTTCAAGAGGACAGAGAAATGAGCAGATGGGTAGCAGATGAAAGTTAATGCAGAGAAATGTGAAGTAATTCATTTTGGTAGGAAGATTGGGAGAGACTATATAAAACAGAATATAATTCTGAAGGGGGTTTATGTGCACAAATCATGGAAGATGTCAGGGTAGGTTGAGAAAATGGTTCAAAAAGGCATATGGGATCCTGGGTTATACAAATAGGGGCATAGAGCACAAAAGTAAGTAAGTTATGATGATCCTTTTTAAAACACTGGTTTCACCCTCAACCAGGTATTGTGTCCAGTTCTGGGCCTCGTACTTTAGGAAGGATGTGAAAGCTTTAGAGAGGTTACAGAAAAGATTTACGAGAATGGTTTGAGGGATGAGGGTCTTTGGTTATGAGAATAGATTGGAGAAGCTGGGGCTGATCTGCTCAGAGTGGAGAAGATTGAGTGGAGAGTTGATGGAGGTGTTCGAAATCATGAAGGGGTCTGGACAGAGTAGAAGGAAGAAGCTGGTCTGTAACCATTCTCGGATTCTATGGAGGAGATTACAGAGACAGGGAGGGGTGAAGCAACGGAAGGATTGAATAACAAAGATGATCATTTTAAAATGGACATGTTGCCAGACCAGGAGCCCATCAACGAGCACAGGGGTGATGAGTGAAAGGGACTCAGTGTGAGTTAAAGCCTGAATCAAGTTTATGGAGGATAGAGTGTGGGGAGAAGCCAGGAGTGCGTCTGAATAGTCCATTCCTGAGGTACGACTGTACCCGAACAGTCTCCTGTAGATCATATCCCGCTCTTGGGATAACTTGGTTGGGTTCATAGTTTTTCTGTAAACGTTTTGTAAGCATGGAGCACGTGGGAAAGTTAAGTCCTTATTCCTTCCATTCGGGAGCAGTAAAGGGTCAGTTTTAGCCAGTGAACGCTCTCCTTGAGAATGTATTGGAGGTTTATACAAGAAATAAAGAAGTGCATTTATATAGCACCTTTCCGGACTTCAGAACTCCCAAGCCGCTTTGCAGCAATGAAGTGCCTTTGAGATGTAGTCACTGTCGTGAGAAACTTAATAGTCAATCTGTGCACAGGAAGATCCCAGAAACAGCAAGGTAGTAACACCCTGATGGTCTGTTTTAGTGATGAGAGTTGAGGGATAAATGGCCAGGAAACTGGGGAGAACTCCACTGGTCTTCTTCAAAATAGTGTCATGGGATCTCTTACGCCCCCCCACCCCCCCCACCCCCGAGGGGTCAGAAGGGTCCTCAGTTTAAAGTCTCATTCAAAAGCTAGGCCCTTTGACAATGCAGCACTCCCTTTACACCGTGCTGGGAGCGTCAGCCTAGGTTCTGTTCTTGAGTCTTTGGATGAGGTTTGAACCCACAACCTTTTGGCTCTAAGGTGAGAGAGAGTGTTATTCACTGCACCAGAGCCAACAACGGTAATCCTGTCACAGTTCATATGTATTTGGTTATAAGCCTATTTGACTTTGAACTAGAAAAAGGTGCAGGACTTTTAAACTCTGATGAGGGTGGGGATGGAGATGGGCGGGTGTGAAAACGGGCTGATGGCTGATTTGTGGGAAATATCCCCCCCCAACCCCACACCCCCAGCTCAGGCAGAATGTGGGTGGGTTAGGGGGGATGGTGGGTGCCGCAGAGCTACCCCCCACCAAGCAGCTGGTGGCCAAATAAAAACCAATTAAGGCCCTATTGTTAGAGGCTGACTGGAATTCTCCAGTGGGCCTCTGAGCCCCCGAGGTGAGGGGCGGGGCCCCAGACCCCCGAGGTGAGGGGTGGAGCCCCAGCCCCCCCGAGGTGAGGGGCGGGGCCCCAGCCCCCCCGAGGTGAGGGGCGGGGCCCCAGCCCCCCCGAGGTGAGGGGCGGAGCCCCAGCCCCCCCGAGGTGAGGGGCGGGGCCCCAGCCCCCGAGGTGAGGGGCGGGGCCCCAGCCCCCGAGGTGAGGGGCGGGGCCCCAGCCCCCGAGGTGAGGGGACGAGGCCCGCTGCCTGGAACAGCCTCCTGTCGGCAGGCCTGCTGAGGGGAGGTGGGCAGCACCAGGTGGGCTTGGAGGCCCTCTGCCCTCTGCCCTCGTGTGCCCTCTGCCCTCGCCCACCCTCTGCCCTCACGTGCCCTCTGCCCTCATGTGCCCT